>NW_028270163.1:4429809-4743984 GCF_037043375.1 Chiloscyllium plagiosum | reverse complement strand
ACCCATCCTGCACATCCTCAGAAACTATGGGGCAATTCAGCTGCACATTCTTGGACTGTGGGAGGAAACCGGAGAACGCGGAGGAAATCCACTCAAGCACTGGGGGAATGTGCAATCTCCATATAGAGAGTTGTCCGAGGGTGAATTTGAACCGGGGTCCCTGGTGTTGTGAGGCAGCAGTGCTAACCAGTATGTCACCATGCTGCCAAAGTCCTCGATGCCCAATGTTTTACCCGCAGTTCTGTTGGCCGCAGTCTCCAATACCCATTTCTAATTTGCATGTTTATCATGGTCTGTGTTATCCACTGGATCTACAGGCAGGTATTTGTCATCATCCTCCATATGCACCACTTTCGTATGTGTATATAAGCTATGATTTAGAAGGTTAGACTAAGTCCGTCCACTTGCTGCACTGTCAATGAGATCATGGCTGATCTACCCCCACTAACCTTTCACCTGTATAGTTGTCAAGAACCTACCCCTCTGCCTTCAAAATATTTGAGAATTCTACTTCAACTGCACAGGATGGTGCCTGGAACACGTTGTCAGCGGTATGATAGTGTCATTTAAGATCTATCTAGATAGATACCGCTTCACTGGAGGCTCACTGATGATGTCACCTAGTATGGTGATGAAAACAAGCCTTCCAGCTCAGCGAGCAAACCTACATCGGGTGTGTTTTCTACTTGGCACGATGTGAGATCAAGGTATGGTCATACAATACCGATGAGTCTGCTGCTATCTCACCTTACTGATGGGTACAGATCTGTCCCTATAACACTGGGAGACACTGCTTAGGAGCAACCATTTAAAAATAATAATTTCTTATGTCTATTATCATATTTTTCGTAAGTACCTAACATGATTCCATGAGAGAATTTGTGAATAATGCATTTGATTGAATCTGGCTATTAGTAGTTATTTTATTTCAGTCCAGTTGTTGTTTTCTGGTAAGTTTTTATCACGGCACTTGGGCTGCTTGGTACTCGTCGTTTGAATGAGGTTGAGTGTAACAGTTTTTAATCAGCATTCGGGGCAGGACTGCACTGTGGTTGAGAGTTCCGATTGAAGGAATTATGTTGCCTCTTTCAGATCGCGTATATGAACAGCAGCTGGGTATTCAGAGTCTGTGGAAGCCATTCCAGGCAGCAGCCACTTCTGTGACTTGTCTATATAAAGGTACGTCACTGATGACTCCCTGTAATTGTTAGTGCGATTGACCAAACAGTGTCGCATGGATCCATACGGCTGCCGGTTCCTTCAGAGCTGAGTGGAATGTTTATGCTTGGATTAAGTGGCACGTTCGGCTTGAATGTCCAAGGTCCGCACATTTTGAAAGGCAATTTCAAAATGTGCATTTATCAGGCAATCAAACTTTAAATAGACCAGCCCAAGAATTTCCATTGATAAAGCATCTCTCATTTTCAGGAGGTCACCCAGTGCTTCATGGCCAATGAGTGTTGCCAAAAGCAGAGTTCGGGCCACAAGAAATGAGGACTTTTTTGCTGCAATTGTTTAAGACGTTGAACCAACAAATACAAACATTGTATTTGGAGGATTCCTGCCACCCACCAACAAAGCTACGAATAAACTGATGACCATTGCCAGCTCATTGCCTGGTGCTTCACCTTTTACCAAGGCAGCTGGGTAAGGGGGAATAAATTCACACTGTTAGCCTTTCAAATTAGGAACAAAATTGGACAAGGATGCAAAAACCAGCAAAGGTGATGTAAGAAAGAGCTTTTCATACAGTGAGTGGTTAGGATTTGAAACATGCTGGCTGTCTGTGGTAAAGGCAGGTTCAATTGAAGCACTCAAGAAGATTGTTGGATTAGAAGTTAAAAAGAAACCGTGTGGTGGGTGACAGGTTTTTGAGTGAAATATTTGCCTGATGAAAGCACAATGGGCCAAATGGTCTTCCCTTCTACCAAGCATTGTCACTCTCATAGTCACTGCAGGGCTGCATGTGCATGGTTTTTCTGATGTTTTTGAATTGCTCCACTGCTAGTGACTTTTGATTTGAGTGTAAAAATGACCTTTGTTCCCAATCCCTTGAATCCAAGAGGAGTAAACTTGAAAGTTGTCTGTTCGTGATGAACTCTAGTGTTGCTTTTGACCAGCAGATGGATGAGCATCTGCTCAGTGCAGTGTGGTGCAGAGAGCCATTCCAGTGCGGGGAGGGGTGTGTTGGTGCTGGTGACATGTAACACTGTCGTCCAGGGCAGTACTTAATGTTCTCTGCCGTTCTGAGGGTTGTTATTGCCTGTATGCCACTGGGGTAAAGAACTTGTCATGGTTGGAGAAGAGCTTGAAAAGGGAAGGATCCATTTGTGAGCCAGTGACATTGGTCAAACCAGCAATGATGTTCTGCTAAGCAAGTTTGAGGAAGTTGGTTTTGACGTTAATAAGCATATTATGAAGCCTTGTGTCATAACGTCTGGGTTACATCTTAAACTGCAGGCAAATGGCTGGAGATTTAAACAGATAAGAGAAATGAGGCTCAGTGGTGTGAAAAGATGGGGAGGGCTCCCTGTGCCCATTAAGGGACAAAGACCATAGTATGGACTCCACATATTCCCAGGCTAGCATCTGTGCTGTCAGCTTGGGCACCAAGCTTGAAGCTAAGAGCAGTGGGAGGAGTCAGGTAAAAGGATATTTACAATCTAAAGAAAAACCAGAAGTTTTTGAGAGCTGTGTCGCGATCCGGGGAAATGGGCCAGGAAGTGACAGTGTAACGTCAATCATTTATCAGCAGGTTAGATCTACATTCGAGTGGTTAAAATAAAACTTGAGGCTCTTCATCTGAATCTACAGAGCATTCATAAGGAAAAAACTAACAGCAGAGCGAGAGATCACTGGGTTCGTTCATGTTTGCCAAGACAGAGACATAGTTGCAAGGGGCCAAGGTTGGGAAGTAAATATTCCAGCTCCACAACATTGTTAAAATTCAGCCCGAACGGAAGAGGGGAATGAATCATGATAATAGGGTGAGATACCATTTTGTAACAAGAGATCTGCAGTCAGATGATTCAGAAGAATAATCCCTTTGGGTTGGGGTTAGGAATACACGAGTCGTCATTCTCTGGAATTGGTTTGTCAGCCTGGTGACAGTAGCGAAACTATTGAATGAATGTGAAGTATCTGGAGTTTCTAATAAAAGCAATGCAATTGTCATGGGGGGATTTAAATATACTGGACAATTTAATGGTGAATTTGTAGAATGCATTCGCAAGAGCTTCCCAGAACAGTATGTTCTAGGGCCAGCTAGGAATAGTTATTTGGGATCTGGCATTGTGAAATGGGTGGGGTTAATTCATAAATCTGAGGAAAATTTAATCAAGAATGTGTTTTAAAACCATTCACGGATCCTGCCTGATATCTTTTCTGGGAGGTGAGAGACTGTTTTTCTCAACTCCAGGTGTCACCTTTAAAAATTGGGCGAGTTTTGGAAATTACCACCATTGGGCAAATAGCAAAGGATCACCTGAGTTTGTTCCTGGGTTGAGAAGGCTACCTGCAGTTGTGTAAGTTGAAGCAATGCTATGGAGCGTTTCAGAGACTGAGAGGTGATCTCATTGAAATGTACTAAGATTCTTAAGAGGCTTGACAGAGTGGTCATTGAGACACTGTCTTCCTACCCCCGATTGGGGATATCTAGGAGAGAAATGAGGAAGGGCAATGAGCAGGAAAGTGTTAAAGCTCAGCCAGGCTGTGGGATATATCACCTGGGATATTTGGCACAACAAAGTAGGGAGACATTCAGAAGATTGGTCAAGAATAGTAGAGCAATTTCAGGGAGTCTTGTGGTCATCTTCCACTGGATCTCTCACGATTACAAAGTTGTGCTTTTCTCTGCCGTAACTGCTCACTCTTCCGTTCTCATAAAAATGAGCCCTGCCATACATTTGTGTTTTCTTGAAACCTTGCATCCATTGAAAATGAGGAGTTTGAAATCATCTCTCTCTCTCTCTCTTGCTTGCTTCCTTCTGCTAGCCCACTGTACCTCATTTCTCAAATGTTGTAGCTGTGCCTGGCCGAGGCTAACTACTGTAATTTCTTTTGTATATCCCCACGTGCCCTGACCTCTCGTCCATGAGACCCAGCCCTTGCTCCCTCAATCCTATTCTTATCAACCTGCCATCTCCCAACCCCCTAGCTGTTATTGCCTATAGTTTTCTCTTCAAATCTGCTCTGGCTCAGCCTCACTTCCTCAAAAAAACCTGCGGTTGACCCCTCACCTTTCTAGGCCAGTGCCCTAAACTCCCTTCCTGCTACCTCACCCCACCACCTTGTTCAACCCCTCCAATGCCTCTGATTTTTCATGCTACCTGTCTTCTTGCCCCCCCACCCCCCCCCATGATCTTTATGACTTCCTCTATTCTTCCGTTCCATATCCACTCCTTTGGCAAGGACAACTTGTCTCGATCTCTCCCATCAGCTGACTTTGTCTCTGGCTTAGTTGCTGAAACGCTCATCTGTCTTTGTTAGCTTTAGACTTGACTATTCAATGCTGTCTCAGCCAGTGTCCTATCTTCCCTGTGTTATGAAAATGTGAAATAATCAAAGTTCTGTTAGTCCTTGCATCAATCTTGCTGTTGCTAACCCACACTGGTCCAGCAAAATGTCATAATTCTCAGTTATGTTTTCAAATCACTCCTTGGACCTTTCCTTTCATTCCTTCATGTCCTCTAGATCTATGACCTTCTGCGATCTCTCTCTGATTCTGACTTGTGTATCCCTTCTATGAATCCATGTACCATTAGCAGCCCTATCTTCTGCCCTAACGCTGGAATTTATGTTCTCTTGTAATCTGTTATCCTGTCATATCTTGTCTGTGCTGCTGTATGGTAAACAATTAAGCTCAAAGATCTCTGGATAATCACCAATTTTGAATAATTAGCTAGTGCTAGGAATGAGATTGAATTGTCTGAGGGATAGTTTTCATCTCAGTTATAATGTTCTTGAATCATTCGGTTCGGCCAGTTTGCTGTTCTGTTGCAGGAATGAGTATGTGTGTACTGTACTCGGGGGTTTTTTCTTTTGGCTGTGGTCCTTTGGAGCATACATTGTCTGGGTGGGTGGGCTGCAGCCTACGGCACTCATTCTTGGCCTAACGTTTCACCTTTCCATCCCTAGATGGGCTTGAAGCCTATCGAGCGAGCTTGGATCTGGGCGTGCAGGCAGGTTATCAGAGAAGAAACAAGGAAATGCTGGCTTGGGTGAAGAAGAGGAGGCACATCATCCACCGCGAAGACCTGCTCAGCTTCTTGTGCAGGAAGTCACCCCCGTCCAGGAACAGCAGACTGGCACCTCGGCTAAACATTCCCTCCTCTGTGTTGGCACAGGAAGATTCAAACAGGACTGCTGAGGGTGACCTGCAGGCATTTACTGACGCCATTGCTGTGCATGGTAACTGAGAGATTATTCTGATTGCTTCCTGACTGATGTCTGCTCATCCCCAGGTGGATTTTGCAAAGTGAGGTTATAAACTGGGATTGCACAGCGTGATATTGTTTCTCCTCATGTCCCTTCAGGCTCATTTGATTCCCGAAAGCCTTGCTGTATTTCTCCACCCTGAACTGTGGCCTCCTGTGCATTACTGCTGTGCACACACTCACCTTTGCCTTCCTCTCTCCCGTTTTGTTCCTAACTGTTCAATATTCTGTCATTGCTTGGTAGTAATACTCTCCTTGTCTTTGGCCTCTTAAAAAGCCACTGTCAACATTTCTGAACAGCTCCCAGCATTCTGAGCTCCACCTTATTGTCTATTTCCACCCTGTCCACCCGACACGCATGCACACACATAATCCAACTATCCATTAGATTGTACATTGTGAATTGGTTAATCAGGGTCAGATCAGAGACAAATTTAAAGAAATCTTCTGTGACCTCCCTTCCCTAAACCAACACAAGGTACTACTTAAATTAATTGGTCTGAGCTGAAATGGCCACCATCAGCCTGCATGTGTGATAATACCGACTGCCATTTCATTGCAGCATTGACCCAAATCACTACCTGCTTTTAAATCTTATTGACTTTCTTCCCTTCCATGAAATCATTCAGAATGAAACAGTTATATATTAGTCCTTCCTGATGCTTGTGAGGGAGCCTCTAAAGGATGGCATCTGGCAGGAGATGGAGATGAAGGTGATTATCTTCGGCATGGGCTGGGGGAAGGGTTTGGTGGGGAGGGACTCCCAAGTCTCCTGTCTCAGGCGGTGATGGGGCCCAGGCTTTTTCTTTAATCATATTCTGGGTGTGGCCATCATTTTAGGGCCAGTATTTCTTTCCTATTGCGCATTTCCCTCAGGCTTTAGTGACCACCATGAGCAGCTGAAAGGGCAATGAGGAATCCCCACTCATCCCTGAGGAGTGGTGCCACCCCCCTCCTTGAGTGACTGGAGGGAAGGCCAAGCGAGGATCCTATCAACCCTTGCAGCCCACCCCAGACCAGTATTTACAAGTTTCCATTGTGTTTTATAACTTGGTGATGGTGAACAAGAGGTACAGTGCGAAAGACCTATTGTCTAAAGTACTCCCAATGTAATCCTGCAGCTCCTTCTCTGTCCACAGTCCTACATCTCCCTCCATTTCAAATATTTATTCATTATCCCTTATAAAACTGCAATGATCTTTGCTTTAACTGCATTATCGTAGATTCCCTGCAGTGTAGAAACAGGCCATTTGGCTCAACAAGTCCACACCGACCCTCTGAAGAGTAACCCACTCAAATCCAGTCCCCTATTACTCTACCCTGTTATTACCCCTGACTAATGCATGTAACCCACATATCCCTGAACACAACGGGCAATTTCCCATGGTCAATTCACCTAACCTGCACATCTTTGGACTGTGGGAGGAAACCGGAGCATCCAGAGGAAACCCACGCAGACACGGGGAGAATGTGCAAACTCCACACAGTTGCCCGAGGCTGGAATCGAACCCGGGTCCCTGGCGCTGAGAGGCAGCAGTGCTAACCACTGAGCCACCGTTCGCCCTGTTCCCCAACCAAACTCCTGCCTCATTGTCCATTTCTTAATTTTAAAAACTCAGTTAACTGTTATCTTACATCTTTGCTGCTAGGAAACAGTGCTAGTATCTCAGTCTGTGATAACTATAGCTTCCCCTCATTGGTAATGCTGCACTGAAACCTCTCTGGTTTTAGTGTCCTCTGTAACAGATCTCTCAGTATTGAACAAAGTTATAGAAGTAACCTTGTATTGATTTGACTTGCTTTGACAGGTGAAGGATTCTCATCACTTGTACACTGATCCTGGTTATAAACCACAAGGTGGTTGTCTTTTTAAACTTTTAACTCTCTGCCCCCCCTCCTCACTTCGGGGATTATGTATTTGGCTCACTCCATTCTCCCACCCTTTTTTTTGGGGTTGACTGATCCATAGTGCTGTTGATTAGAGAGCTCTGTCCTATTCTCAGGGCCGCCTGAAGACCGGTGTATGTTGAGGGAGAGAGTTGAGCTGAGATTTCCAAAGATCACTTCTGACTTGCTGTCCCTGTTTTTTCTTCCCTCCCCCCCCCTCCCCCCCCCCCCCCCCCCCACCCCCCCACCCTCCCCACACAGGCCTCAGTGGTGCCATGGCGAACGTCAGTGTGCGCTCAGGAACACCCGGGTCCCCGACACACGGCAGCAGTAACTCGGCCTCAGTGCGTAGGCGTGGCAGCCTGCAGGACGTGGACTTAAATAGCTTTATAGCTGAAGAGATGGCTCACCATCTGGACAGCTCAAGGAAGCGGGCTCCAGCTCAATGCAGCGACATCATCACCGAGTCACCCAGTCACAAGCGAAGCCGAATGCTATGAGCCAGCGCTGGAGTGGATTCTTGGACAGCTGGAGGTAATCCTGCACTTCAGGCAGCCGGGCAGGTGAAGCAGGGAATAGTAGGAACCAAAAAAGAAAAACGTGTAAACCTTTGGCCAAACATTGGAGCAAATGTTTATGAAATAAAAACGTATTGTGATTACTTCAATTTTGCCATATACTTGTACTTGAAAATGCAACATCAAAGTGGGTTTTTAAAGGGCATTATGATTTTGATCTAAGTATTGCCTGCATTCTGCATTACATGGCTCAGTTATATCATTTTCAATTTTCATTTTGTAATTTTTTTCTTTGGCACTTTATTTAACAGTCATTTTTGATAATTGTTTGTAACAAACTGTCTCTCAGTTACTTGACCCTCTGTGGATCTTGGTGCCTGTGCACTGGGCTGTGTGCCTGCCTTCTGACCTTACTGTCATTTGTTGGTCTGTTTTATCCATGGGGTATTTGGTCCTTAAACATAATGAGCATTTTTCCAAGTTTTGTTATTGTCAGTGACCCAGGACATGTAGGGCATTTACGAGGGATGGAACTTGATCTATCGCTAGCATCCCCACATGTTCTGCAAGGGAAGATTTAGATGTGGCACCAGCTTGTCTCCTAACACAGGAGTGACAGAAACCACCAGTCGCTGTTTGGCCACTGCCCTGCAGTAAACGTGCATATTGTTAACCAATGATTTCCCAATGCTGTCCACTGGCATGTCAGTAAAAAGGGTAGCTTCAGTCTGTGCCTGCTATGTCCATAATCCCTCAGTGTCTTCTTTTAAGCCACATTGCCCTGATCTTGCACCATAAAGGCTACGCAATTTATTCACAGCCTTTAAGGTTACAGCACATATGACTGTAAGGTCATCTGACTCGTGTGTGTGAATGTTCCTTTGCTGACCGTAGCATTATCCTGGTCTCTTAGGGTCAAGTGATTGTGAAAGGGTTTCCGATGTTAATCATGCCTGTTTTGAATTGTGCAAAACTTTCAATTGCAATGTTCTGGCTAATCACAGTTATGAATCCAGTAAATATGGAAGCAACAAATCTTTCCATTGTCTCGTGTGTGTGTCTTTGTCTGTCTCTCAACATTTTTTCATCCACTCAGCCCCCCCTCCACCCCTCCGTTTGCCCAGTAAATGTAAGCCTGTGGGCTGCTGCTGCAGACAGCACAGGAATATTCTATGATACCGCTGTCATTGTGGGGCTGAGTGTTCCCACGCGGAGGTGCTCTCATTCTCTTGACTTCTCCTTGAAACCTCACAGGGAGGATGGCATTCCCAATTGGAGGGTGCAAAGCGATGGAAATGCACCAACACAGACAAGGCTGAAACATGTGTGCAGCATTCATGACCAAGGAGAGCAAAGTGGGAGCATTGCCTCCGGCAACCATTGTGGCTGTAGTATGACAAGGACTTGGTCCTGAACATTGAAGAGGAACAGGAAGCTAGGTCAAGGTGGAGGGGCAGTAAAGGATGACATTATGCAGTAGTTAGAGACGACCTTGGCCAGGAGGTCAGGATGTAGCATCACTTCGAATAAACGTGAGGAAAGGGAAAGAAATCACGAATGGGAGTGGTCTACAAACCCCTGCATGGTCCCTACGTTGTGAGACATAATATACAAAAAGTGTTAGTTGCTGTGATAAAGGGAGGTCCAACTTCGCATAAACTAACCAATCAGATTGGCAGCAGGATTCATTGAATGCTTTTGAGATTGTACTGCTGTAAGAAACCCTGTTGAACTAATCAGACGGTAGAATCATAACACTTGGCATTGTGTAATATGAATGACGTCTGAGTAAAGGCCCCCCCCCCCCAGGTAGCAGCACCCAACATTTGACTGAAAGGGAAGAGACCAGGTCTGTGACTGGTATCTTAAACCCAAGTAAGGGCAACCATAGAGATGTGAAAGCTGCCCTAGCTGTTGTGAGATAGCATTCTAGGCCAGAGAATAGGTCAAAAGACAGGCAGTGACCCTTATTTAAAGGCATGTTTCAGCACAAGTGTCCTACTCATTCTGGGTGGACCTATTGTCCATGAGGAAAGAATTTGGGTAAAGCATCAAGTGTAAATCGCATATAACTGCCACAGTCAGGAGCAGGTCAGAGTATCAAGGGCAGCAGAGGGCATAAGGTTAATCAGGAGGAAGAAATTAGAAGTCAACCAGGAATGTAAAAACTTTCAAGAGATTTTTATGGGGGTATTTGAAAAGGAAGAGTAGACTAAGTTACTTCTGTAGACAGAGAATGGAAGGTTAATATATAACAAACAACACAAATATATTTCTTCTGTCTTCACTGCAGAGGATACAATAATAATGAGTTGGAAGAGGAAGGTGAACTTTAATAAAATTATAATCACCAAGAAAATTCTGCTAAGCAAACTAATGGAGCCTTAGGCCGATGTGTGCCTTGAGTTCATGATGGGCATCATCATAAACGTTTAGGGGTGACTAATGAGGTAGTAGATATGTTAATTTTCCAAAGTTAACAATTCAGGCAGTATTCCATCAGGGAGTTGACAGATTATTAATTCAGAGAACCAAGTAATGTTTTAGGAAGCCAGGGATGAATCCCGCCTCAGCAGATGGTGGAATAGAATTCCCTGGTTCCCACGCTCCTGATCTTTGGGCACCCGGTACGGAGGAAGGAGGGCAGGTCTGAAGACCTCCTCGTGGGTCTGCTCCTGGGCCTGGCCATAAACAGGTCCAGGCAGCGGGCCATGGAGGGGGTCGTTAGGGCCGACTGCCTGCCCCTCTTCCGCGGTTACGTTAGAGCCCGGGTGTCCTTGGAGAAGGAGCACGCGGTGTCCACCAACACCCTGGAGTTGTTCAGGGAGAGGTGGGCGCCGCAGGGAGTGGAGTGCATCATTTCTCCCTCCAACTCTATTTTGATTTAGTCCCTACCCTCCCCTTCACTGTTTTTGATCTCACAGCACTGCCCTTTGATGTGAAGGGCAGTGTTTGTCACTGGCCACCCGGGTGTTTTCCTATCTTCCTGGTGGTGGAAATTGAATAAAGATTTGTGCACTTTGTGTCTGTCACTGTGTCTCACACCTGCACACACACACCATGGGTGCTGGGGATAAAATAAGCATTAAAAAAAAATAGAATTCCTTGGATTAACAATCCAGCGATAATGTGACTAGGGTCTCACCTTCCCCGTTCATTGACCAGTAAAATGCTGCATAGCAGTGGTAAGGCACGTTCAGTTAATGAGTTGGTAAGACATCAGCCTCTTTGGCTGCTCAGTGGGACCATTCTCTTCTGGATCAGGAGTTCACACAATTGATGCTCCATCTGGGGCGATGGGCAGTTGTGGTGGTACCTACAGGTTCTGTCACAGGGTCACTGGACTTTGAAATGTTCACTGTCTTTCTCTCTCCCAGCCTTGCTGAGTTTCTCCAGCACTTCCTGTTTTTATTTTAGATTTTGAGTATCTGCAGTTCTTTGTTTCAAAGAACAAAGAAAACTTACAGCCAGGAACAGGCCCTTCGGCCCTCCAAGCCTGAGCCGATCCAAATCCACTGTCTAAACCTGTCGCCCAATTCCTAAGCATCTGTATCCCTCCGCTCCCCACCTGCTCATGCGTGCTTCCGGACACTTCTTAAATGAATCTACCGTGCCTGCCTCTACCACCTTTGCTGGCAACGTGTTCCAGATGACCACCACCCTCTGTGTGAAGTACTTGCCGCGTATATCCCCCTTAAACTTTTCACCTCACCTTGAAAGCATAACCTCTCGTTATTGAATTCTTCACCCTGGGAAAAAGCTTATCTCTATCCACCCTATCTATACCCTTCATGATTTAGGGTGTAGGTTTGCTCGCTGAGCTGTAGGTTTGATATCCAGACGTTTCATTACCTGGCTAGGTAACATCATCAGTGGCGACCTCCAAGTGAAACGAAGCTGTTGTCTCCTGCTTTCTATTTATATGTTTGTCCTGGATGGGGTTCCTGGGGTTTGTGGTGATGTCATTTCCTGTTTGTTTTCTGAGGGGTTGATAGATGGTATCTAGATCTATGTGGTTGGAGTGCCAGGCATCTGGATGAAGACCCCTCAGAATCCTAGTAGCACACAAACCCACCAACACTCTCAAACAAAAACTAACAAATTTAAAAGATCCAGTACATCCCATGGACAAAACCAACATCATCTACAAAATTCCATGCAAGGACTACCACAAATACTATGTAGGACAAACCCTCTTCTTTAGTACTCTTCCCTCAGGACCACTCTCTTCTTTGTCTACGTGTATTACAGAATTGTGGTCGCTGTTTCCAAAGAAATCCCCCACTGCAACGTCTACCGCTCGTTCCCCAGTACCAGGTCCAATATGGCCCCTTCCCTCGTCGGACTATTGACATACTGCTCTAGACCTGGACGCTTCTTACAACTTCTGCCCCATCCAGGTCTCTGACACTAACTGTACCCCAGTCAATGTTGGGAAAATTAAAATCTGTTGCCTTTACATCTTGCCATAATCTGTTTACCCATTTGTTCTTCGACCTCACGCTCACTGTTGGGAGGTCTGTAATACAGCCCCAACAATGTAACTGCACCCTTATTTCTCAGCTCCACCCATAATGACTCACTACTCAAGCCCTTATTGTGTCCTCCTTTAGCACAGCCGAGATATCATCCCTGACCAGCAATGCAACTCCACCCCCCCCCCCCCCCCCCCCCCCCACTTTTACTTCCCTCCCTGTCCTGTCTGAAGCATCTATATCCTGGAACATTTAGTTGCCGATCATGCCCTTCCTTCAACCAAGTCTCTGGGATTGCAATAACGTCATACTCCCAGGCACCAATCCAAGCCATATGTTCATCTGCCTTACCCTATACTCCTTGCATTTCAGCTCCTCACATCTCCTTTAACCCTCCTGCCCCTTCCCTTAAATCTATGCCCCCTGCCTCCAGTCCTTGATTCTCCAATCTACCCGGTCTATACCTGTCATCATTTTACACATTTCATTCATGTCCCCTCTGCTCTAAGGAAACAAGCCCAATCTGTCCAATCTCTCTCCGTAACTGAAACTGCAGCACAGGCAACACCCTGATTGAGTTCTGAAGTGGGTCACCGGACCCAAAACGTGAATTCTGCTTGCACTCCACAGATGCTGCCAGACCTTTAGAGTTCTCCAGCAGTTTCTGTTTTTGTAACCATCCTGGGAAATATCCTCTTCACCCTCTCTGGTGCTATCACATCCCTCCTTGATGTGGATTCCAGAACTGCTCCAGCTGTGTTTTGAGTGAGTGAGTAGGGAATGCTGAGAGAGTGGGAAATTGTGTACATTGAATGAGTTGGGAAGAGTATATGTTGAGAGTGAGTGAGTGGGGGAATGGCCCACTTGGTTATAGACACTTCTACACTAATATGTTCTGATCCCCTGAGCAGGGAGTGCTCGTGGTAAAGGGGGGGGGGGGGGGAACCATATTCCCAAGTTGGTCTCCTCTACCTGCTCAAGTTTCATTGAAAAAAATCAGCCTGAGGTTTAAGAAAATGGTGTTCCCTTTTGATCAGGTGGAACTTGGAGTTTTGTTTTTACTTTCTATACGTTCATGTTCACAGATGGCATCTCAGATTACTGTGTTCTGCAATCAAACATTCTACAGAACGAGAGGAGGCTGTTCAGCCCATGACGTCTGTGCTGATTCCTTGAGAGCTGCCCATTTTGGTCTGCTCATTCCCTATAGTCCTGCAACTCTTTGCTTTACCCAACTCCCTTCCAAAAGTTGTAACAGATTCTGTTTCCTCTGTGTGACAAAGCAGCAAGCACCCTTCAACCCATCACTGCTTCATCAACCCATCGAAAGAGGAATCAGGGAAAGGCTTTTTATAAAGCCCCTTTGATCATTTGTTCACCAAGATGTGTTCAGTTATTTACTGCACAGGATCTTGATGTTTATGAATTGGGATACTCCATGTATGACAACAGTCAGTGACGTTAAACATCTGTCAATGGGAATTGGAAAAAAGCCACCATGATTGTGTGCAAACTGGAAAAACCCCTGTCACTCTCACACTCTTCTCTCACACATGCACATAATCAGAGAGAGAGAGACCGTTTCTGTCATGCACATACACTCTCATACGTATGTACACTCTCACACAGACTCTCACATGTGCACATTACAGACACACACACTTATGTACAGTCTCATGCACACACTAAGACACACACCCACACACACTCCGACAGACACTGTCACAAAGAAACGCTAACACACACAGCACATACTCTGTCATACACATGTGTACGCTCATACATTCTCACACAATCTCTCACACATTCACATTCACACACATACTCACAAACATCTCGGTAAAGGAATGTTGGTCCTTAACTCATGAGAGCTGGGTTAAGGGGAGATGTGGTTGGAGCAGTATATAGTTGGGCTAATCATCCAGCAACACCGGCCAATGCTGAGGGAGCATGGCTTCAAACTCACCAGGGGAGCTGGTGGAATCTAATCTCAATTAAAAGTAAACCACTTGAGAGGAAAGGCAGGAAGTTAATCTTCCAAACAAAGACAACTACAATTCTCGATCTGAGAAGCTGTGAATCCTGAGCTAGAAACTGGAGGGTTCAGCACTGAGTTTGACAGCTTTGTGTGGGCTCCTGGTGTCGAGTACTACAAAGGGAGTGGCTGGAGACCAGGAGCAGAATTGGGAATCCAGCTGAACAGAGGGACAGTGCCCAGGATCGTTTCTAAGGTTTAATGTTGGTTTTCAGCAGGAACGTGTGGAGATGGTTGCAGGTTGTCATGTGGGAGCCAGTGAGAGAGAAACATGTTTGAATCTTAATACCTTCATGACATTTGTACACTCAACACAGTTTGACTGTGATGTGTACAGGAAACTTGATACTGTACCTGACAGTGGCAACACTTTAAAGGCATTTCATTGGTTATAAATAGCTGTAAGGCACACTGTGACTGTGAATGGCACTATAATAGTGAAATATACAGATGATGATCAACACCTTCACGTTAAAGAATAATCAGGACATTGAGGATGCGCATGACACTTACACAGGGTCCTGTCATTTTAATGGGTTCTAGGCTCAATGGTATAGCAAGACCATTCATTGTGTGTACAATGTTACAGGGAGAAAGTGAGGACTGCAGATGCTGGAGATCAGAGCTGAAAAATGTGTTGCTGGAAAAGCGCAGCAGGTCAGGCAGCGTCCAAGGAACAGGAGAATCAACGTTTCGGGCATAAGCCCTTCTTCAGGACAATGTTACACCAAGGTGGCTGTTCCTGTCAGACTATTCCAGTTGAAAGGTTGCGAATGCAGGTCTCTGTCTTTTAATGGACTCTCTGAGGTATGAGAATGAAAGAAGGTGTTTATGGAGTCTTCCCCCCACACTCTGTATCGCCTTTCCAATTCCATTCGAATTCAGGGTGTTTTAAAATTAAACAGGATGTGGGTGTCGCAGGCTGGGCCCAGCATTTATTGCCCGTCCCTAGTTGCCCCCTTGAGAAGGTGAGGGTGAGCTGCCTTCTTGAACCACTGCCGTCCACCTGCTGTGGGTTGATCCACAATGCCCTTAGGGAGGGAATTCCCGGATTCTGACCCAGTGACAGTGAAGGAACGGCGATCCAAGTCAGGATGGTGAGTGGCTTGGAGGGGAATTTGAAGGTGGTGGTATTCCCAGGTCTCTGCTGTCCTTGTCCTTCTAGACGGAAGTAGAGTTGGAAGGTGGTGTTTGAGGATCTTTGGTGAATTTCTGCAGTGCATCTTGTGATTAGTACACACTGCTGCTACTGAGCGTGGGTGTTGGAGGGAGTGGATGCTTGTGGATGTGGTGCCAGTCAAGCGGGGGCTGCTTTGTCCCTGGATGGTGTCGAGCTCCTTGAGTGCTGTTGGAGCTGCCCCCACCCAGGCAAGTGGGTAGTGCTCCATCACACTCCTGAGTTGTGCCTTGTGGATGGTGGACAGGTTTTGGAGAGTCAGGAGGTGAGTTACCAGCCACAGTATTCCTAGTCTCTGACCTGCTCTTGCAGATATGTTTATGTGGCGGGTCCAGTTGAATTTCTGGCCAACGATAGGACAGTAATCATGGGAAATTCAGTGATGGTATTGCCATTGAATGTTGAGGGCTGATAGGTTGTCTCTTACTGGTGATGGTCATTGCTTGGCATTATGCAGCTCAAAGGTTACTTGCCACGTCTCAGCCCAAACCTGAATATTGTCCAGATCTTGTTGCATTTGGCCATGGACTGGTTCAGTGTCTGAAGAGTCATGAATGGTGCTGAACATTATGCAATCATTGGTGAACATCCCCACTTCTGACCTTATGATGGAATGACGGACATTGATGAAGCAGCTGAAGATGGTTGGGCTGAGGACACTACCCTGAGGAACTCCCGCAGAGGTGTCCTGGAGCTGAGATTACTGACCTCCAACAACCACAACCATCTTCCTATGTGTCAGGTATGAGTCTAACTGGCGGAAAATGTGTTCCTGATACCCACTGATCCCAGTTCTGCGAGGTCTCCTTGATGCCATGCTTGGTCTATACTAGTCTTTTAATGACCCAATCTCAAGGGCCCTGTGCAGTGAAGGAACTCCTCAACATCTCGGTCTTCAATGTACGAGCCCTTCTTCTGAGACTGGAGGCCAGAGTTATTCATTTGGAGTTGCATTCAAATCACCTCAGCAAATGCGAGGGAATTTAAGTTTGCTTAATTAAATACGCTTAAAAAAGGTGGAACCTGGCAGCAATGGTGAGTGCGACACCACTGGATTATTGTAAAACCCTATCCGTCTTCCTGATGTCCTTCAGGGAAGGAAATCTGCGGCCCTTACCTTGTCTGGTCTCCACGTGACTCCAGACTCACAGCAATGTGGCTGAGTCTTCATTGTCCTTCACATCTAGTTTGATATAAACAGAAGTTGCTGGTAAAGCTCAGCAGGACTTGCAGCAACTGTGCAGAGAAATCAGAGTTAACGTTTCAGGATCCACAGAGAAGGAAGGGTCACTGGACCTGAAACGCAAACACTGATTTCCGTTCACAGATGCTGCCAGACCTGCTGAGCTTTTCCAGTAATTTCTGGTTTTGTTTCTGATTTGCAGCATCTGCAGTTCTTTCAGTCTTTGCTGAGCTCGAGTTAATATGTCGGGGCGCTGTCTGTCAGCCAAGTCCATGTTAAATTGAAAGGGACAGTGTTTTTATTCTTATTACATTAAAGGAAAGAAATGAAATTAATCTTTCAATTAAAGCTGGAAAAGCTATGTAAATGTAACGACCTTTACTGTCCAAGTTTATTTCATCTCACATATACAGCATTGGTTGTAGTATTGCTAAGATCCATGTAGTGGCGCTGTTGTTCATTATTGTGGACACTTCATCTCTGGCAGATGCAAGAGCACATTCTCTTGGAGATGGGACATACTTTGGGAGAGTGCCCAAGCTATTATCAGGACCGTTGTGGAGATCCTGACACTAAGACAGACATAGGAATCGCCTAGGACATTTCACCTTAGGAGAGGCTGGTCCCCTGCTGCTCTACCCTCTGGGAAAGTTTGCAATCCTATAAGACAGAAACCTAAATAAAGTTTTACCAGATTATAGGACTGCTGTTCAACTAGAGAGAGAGAGAGAGCGAGAGCAATAACTGGTGGTGGGCTCAAACCTGAAGGTCAGCATGCCTCATGGTAACCTCAGCTGACCCCACCACTCTAATCACAAATCAGCCATCCAACCAACTGAGCTAACTGACAGCTAACTATAAGGCTTTGTTTAAATTTAAATTAGGCAGGGTGAGTCTGGTGAAGGTATTGCCCTGAGAAATTAAAGTGAGGTTGGCCTGTCGTGTGTCTTGTCCAGTTGAAACAGCGTGCAGTTCTTTCTGTCTGTATGCCCTAGTATATCACTGGGAAAGACGTCTACAATTCCAAATGGGTAACCAGTGTGATTCTTGGGGGACACGGAATTATTTAGTAAACGGTGTCAAACCCCTTGCAGCCCTAATAGATTGGCTCCCTGTGTGCTGTGTAGACATCAGAGGCCAAGGAAAGAATAAGGATGTTGTATGGAGAGGTCTAATGGTTTCAGCAGGACCCACTTGTCCTGTGTACACCTTATTTCTCTTCCTTCCACATGCTGCAGCAAGCTCTCAACACAGACATCATTCATAGAACATAGAATATAGAACAATACAGCGCAGAACAGGCCCTTCGGCCCTCAATGTTGCGCCGACCTGTGAACTATTCTCAGCTCTTCCCCCTACACTATCCCATCATCATCCATGTGTTTATCCAAGGATTGTATAAATCTCCCTAATTCCATGGAACATCATGTGAGGACGGGAAATGAGGTGTCACAATAGCACAGTGACATTTGGGGTTTCACGGAGACTCAATCAAACACATGTAGAGCCAAAACAATTACATTTATAGAACATAGAACATAGAACAATACAGTACAAAATAGGCCCTTCGGCCCACGATGTTGTGCCGAACATTTGTCCTAGCTTAAGCACCCATCCATGTACCTATCCAATTGCCGCTTAGAGGTCACCAATGATTCTGACTCTGCCACTCCCACGGGCAGCGCATTCCATGCCCCCACCACTCTCTGGGTAAAGAACCTACCCCTGACATCCCCCCCATACCTTCCACCCTTCACCTCAAATTTATGTCCCCTTGTAACACTCTGTTGTACCCGGGGAAAAAGTCTTTGAACTGTCTACTCTATCTATTCCCCTGATCATCTTATAAACCTCTATCAAGTCACCCCTCATCCTTCTCCGTTCCAATGAGAAAAGGCCTAGCACTCTCAACCTATCCTCGTACGACCTATTCTCTATTCCAGGCAACATCTTGGTAAATCTCCTCTGCACCCTCTCCAAAGCTTCCACATCTTTCCTAAAGTGAGGCGACCAGAACTGCACACAGTACTCCAAACGTGGCCTTACCAA
The DNA here is from genome assembly GCF_037043375.1 of Chiloscyllium plagiosum. Taxonomy (NCBI): domain Eukaryota; kingdom Metazoa; phylum Chordata; class Chondrichthyes; order Orectolobiformes; family Hemiscylliidae; genus Chiloscyllium; species Chiloscyllium plagiosum. The sequence goes on along the minus strand of NW_028270163.1, from coordinate 4,725,225 downwards.
GGCCCTGTACATTTATAGAGATGTGAGAATTTATTTACAATGTCCTCAATGTGTTTTCCTCCTTCTCTCCCTTCTCACTCTGTCTCAGTGTACTCTGTAGCTGAGCTGGAGGGAGCCTGCCCAGCAGGAGGGTCCATTAACCCTGGAGGCTGAGGCAGGCAATTCTGTAAGCAATTCGGGATTCTGTATTGAACAGCAATGTCCAATTATTACAAATAAGTAAATCCTTGATGATGTCACGGTCAACTAGATCACCAATTTCAGTATCATCCGCACGCTCACTAACTGTGCATCTGGGATGACGGAGTTTACTATTACCCAAGTTTACAGATGACACAAAAATAGATGGGAAGGCAAGCAGTGAGGCTGACACAAAGAGGGATGTCGACCAGTTAACTGAGTGCATAAAAATACTTGGCAGATGGAATATAACATGGGGAAATGTGATGTTATAAATTTGGCAGGAAGACTGGAGGAGCTGAATACTGTTTAAATGGAGAAAGACTGCAGAAAGCTACAAAGCTGAGGGGGCTCTCATCAATGCATCACTGAAAGCCAGTATCTGACTTCAGTAGGTAATACGGAAAGCAAAAGGAATGTCGGTTTTTATTTTAAAGGGAATGAAGTATGAAGGTAGGAAGGCACTAATCAGACAACAACTGGAATACCAGGAACAGGAGAGATAAACCAACATTGGAGTCAGTCCAGGAAAGGGCCATTGGGCTGATTCTGAGTCTGAAAGGCCTGTTTTATGAGGAGCAGTTGAATTGTTTGAACCTGTATTCATTGGAATTTCCAAGAATGAGATGTGATCTTATTGAAACATACAGATTCTTGGATGGTCTTGTGAAGAGAGATCAGGTAAGGTTGCTCCCTTTGTAGGAGAGTCGAGGACTGGGTGACATCATCTCAGAGTGACAGGTCACCCATTTCAGACAAAGATCAAGAGGAATTTCCTCTCTCAGAGTGGAGTGAATCGGTGGAATTGGTTACCACAGAGGGCTGTTGAGGCTGTGTCATTTAGTACATTCAGGATAGATTTTTAATCCGTGAAGGGAATCAAGGATTATGAGGAAAAGATGGGAAAATGGAGTTGAGGATTATCAGATTACCCACTCAGTAGCGGGCAGGCTTGATAGACTGAATGCTGCTGTGTCGTTTGGTAACACGGCTCCCCCAAACCCAGTCACAGGCACAATACTCCACAATAACCCCATCTTCAGCAATGGGCAAGCCCAGTACAGCAGATAAAAGATAAGGTTGAGCTATTCACAGCAATCTTCAGCCAGAAGTGCCGAGTGGGTGATTTCTTTTAGATTTTTTTAGATTACTTACAGTGTGGAAACAGGCCCTTCGGCCCAACAAGTCCACACCGACCCGCCGAAGCGCAACCCACCCAGACCCATACCCCTACATTTACCCCTATACCTAACACTACGGGCAATTTAGCATGGCCAATTCACCTGACCTGCACGTTTTTGGACTGGGAGGAAACTGGAGCACCTGGAGGAAACCCACGCAGACACGGGGAGAACGTGCAAACACCACACAGTCAGTCTGAGGCGGGAATTGAACCCGGGTCTCTGGCGCTGTGAGGCAGCAGTGCTAACCACTGTGCCACCGTGCCATCCATCACAGCCTCCTCCAGCGTCACAGATACCAGTCTCCAGCCAATTTGATTCACTCCACGTGATGTCAGGGAACATTTGGAGGCACTGGATATTTGCCCTGACAATATTCTGGCGATGGGACTGAAGACGTGTGCTCCTGAACTTGCTGCTCCCCCAGCCAGCTGTTCCAGTGCAGTTATAACACTGGCATCTACCTGATAATTGCCCAAGTTATGTGTTGTACACAAAAAGCAGGACAAATCTAACCCAGTCAATTACTGCCACATCAGTCTACTATTGATCATCAGTAAAGTGATGGAAGGTGTCAGTAACAGGGCTATCAGGCAGAACCCGCTCAGCAATAACCTGCTCAGTGATGCCCAGTTTGGGGTCCACCAGGGCCACTCAGCTCCTGACCTCATTACAGCCTCGGTTCAAACATGGACAGTGCAGCTGAATCCCCCAGGGGAGGGGAGAGGGACAGCCCTTGACATCAAGGCTGCATTCAACTGAGTGTGACATCAAGGAGCCCTGGCAAAACTGGAATCCGTGGGTATCAGGGGGCAAACTCTCCACTGGTTGAACTCACACCTGGCACATAGGAAGATGGTTGTGGTTGTTGGAGGTCAGTCATCTCAGCTCCAGGACATCTCTGCAGGAGTTCCTCAGGGTAGTGTCCTCGGCCCAACCATCGACAGCTGCTTCATCAATGACCTTCCCTTCATCATCAGGTCAGACGTGGGGATGTTCACTGATGTTTGCACAATGTTCAGCACCATTTGCAACTCCTCTGACACTGAAGCAGTCCATGTTCAATATACAACAAGATCTGGACAATATTCAGGTTTGGGCTGACAAGTGGCAAGTAACATTTGTGCCACACAAATGCCAGGCTATGATACCTCCAGTAAGAGACAAGCTAACCATTATCTTGACTCTGATGGTGGTACCATCAGTTACCATCCCACACTATCAACATTCTGGGAGCTTGCCAATGACCGGATACTGAATTGGACTGGCCGTATAGAGTCATAGAGATGTTCTCCATGGAAACAGACCCTTCGGTCCAATCCGTCCATGTCGACCAGATATCCCAACCCAATCTAGTCCCACCTGCCAGCACCCGACCCATATCCCTCCAAACCCTTCCTATTCATATACCCATCCAAATGCCTCTTAAATGTTGCAATTGTACCAGCCTCCACCACTTCCTCTGGCAGCTCATTCCATACACGTACCATCCTCTGCGTGAAAAAGTTGCCCCATAGGTCTCTTTTACATCTTTCCCCTCTCACCCTAAACCTATGCCCTCTAGTTCTGGACTCCCCAAACCCAGGGAAAAGACTTTGCCTATAAGCATAGTGACTACAAGAGCAAGTCAGCCTGTCCATCATTTACAAGGCAGAAGTCAGGGAGTGGGATGGAACACTCCCCACTTGCCCTGGATGGGGGCAGCTCCAACAACACTCAAGAGCCTCGACACCATCCAGGACAAAGCAGCCGCCTGATTGGCACCACATCCACAAACATCCCCTCCCTTAACCACTGACACTCAGTCGCAGCAGTGTGTACTATCTACAAGATGCACTGCAGAAATTCACTAACCAACCTTAGACAGCACCTTCCAAACCCATGACCACTTCTATCTAGAAGGACAAGGGCAGGAGATACACCACCTTCAAGTTCTCCTCCAAGCTCCTCAACATCCTGACTTCCAAATAGATCAACCATTCCTTCAGTGCTGCTAGGTCTAAATCTTGGAATTCCCTCCCTAAGGGGATTGTGGGTCTACCTACAGCACATGGACTGCCACAGTTCAAGAAGGCAGCTCACCGCCACCTTCTCAAGGGGCAACTAGGGACAGTGACACTGTATTCCATGAATGAATGTCGGAAAGCACAAATCATTTTCTCTGGAATCTCAGTCTCCAGCCATTCCGGTTTAAAGAACACGTTGAGCATTTCCTTCACCTTCATACCTCAGCCATCTCCCTGTTGTGGTTCCCCCTCACATCCCCATCCACCCTCCTGACCTCCTTTATCTCATTTCCTCAGCTCACCTTTCCCTAACCCATTGCTCCCTCACCCATCCCGCCTCTCCCCCACTGAGCTTAGCCCTCCTCCCCCATCTGAACTCAGGAACCCTCCCCCAGCGCCTCATGCCAACACTCCCCTGAACACAACCTTTGCCCCCGCCCATTCCACTGCACAAACATCAGACAGTGGGAGTAATTGGACACCAGCCATTGTCTCCTTTAGTGCTCCCATTCAGGCTGCAGGACTAGTCCTCCCAAGAGTAGGCCGAGTATAAAATCAGGCCCAAACGCTGTGAGTTATCCAGGATTGTTCTCCAAGTGTGACTGACAATAAGTACAATCAATTGTATTTCAGTCTGAAAATCACTGTGGACGTGAGATTGATGCGAACTGGAGCTGGAATCGGTTTTCGTGTGTGCACTGCAGTGAGAGTTGGACCCAGGAGGCAGCTGACAGAATTTAAATCCAAAGAGAAATCTGGGATTGATTGCTAGTCTTCATAAGAGAGCTGTGGGAATACTGTCAAATGTTGTAAAAACCCACCTCATTCACAAAGGCCCTTCACAGAGGGGAATCTGTCATCTTTTCCCGGTCTGGCCTACATATGATGGAAGATCTACAGAGAGATGTTGAAATTATAATCAGGCCATTGGAGCCTGCTCTACCGTTCAATATGATCATGACTCAGTCCCCTGTTCTTGCGTTCTCTCCAATACTCTTTTGATCCCTTCAGCTGTAAGGACGAGATGGTTGGGAAAGGGGAGGCCTTTAAAAGTGAGATGATGAGAGTTCAGAGACAGGGTGTTCCTGTTAGGCCGGTAGGTGTGGTGAATGCTGGATGACGAGAGAAATTGCAGCTGTGGGTCAAGAAATGGAAGGAAGCATACATCAGGTACAGACAACTGGGATTGAGTGAATCCCTTGAGATGTATAAAGCCAGGAGGAATATAAAGAGGGAAATCAGGAAGGCAGGAAGCAGGCATAAGATAGCTTTGGCAAATAGGGTTAAGGAGAATCCAAAGGGATTCAACAAATGTATTAAGGGCAAAAAGGTAACTATGGAAAGAATAGGGCCCTGAAAAGTCAACGTGGCTGTCTGTGTGTGGAACCACAGGACATAGGGGAGATAGTAAATGAATATTTCGTGTAAGTATTCACTGTGGAGAAGGACATGCAAGGTAGCGAATGTGGAGAAATAAATAGTGCTGTCTTGAAAGTCTTCATATTATAGAGGTGGAGGTGGTGCTGTATATCTTACAGTGCAGATCCCCAGGACCTGATCAGGTGTTTCCCAGGTGGTAAGGAAAAGCCAGGGAATTATAGACCCGTGAGCCTGATGTTAGTGGTGGGTAAGTTGTTGGAGGGGATTCTGAGGGACAGGATGTATGTGTATTTGGAAAGGCAAGGACTGATTCGGGATAGTCAACATGGCTTTATGTGTGGGAAATCATGGACATTGTCTGTATGGACTTCAGTAAAGTTATGCATGGTAGGCTGGTTAACAAGGTTGAAAATGTGTTGCTGGAAAAGCGCAGCAGGTCAGGCAGCATCCAAGGAACAGGAGAATCGACGTTTCGGGCATAAGCCCTTCTTCAGGAATGAGGAAAGTGTGTCCAGCAGGCTAAGATAAAAGGTAGGGAGGAGGGACTTGGGGGAGGGGCGTTCGAACGCTGATAGGGGAGGGGAGGGAAATATATCACTGGTGGTGGGGTCCGTTTGGAGGTGGCGGAAATGATGGCGGATGCTACGCTGTACATGGAGGTTGGTGGGTGGTAGGTGAGGACCAGTGGGGATATATTTCCCTCCCCTATCAGCATTCCGAAAAGACCACTCCCTCCGTGACTCCCTCCCCACCAACCCAACCTCCACTCCCGGCACCTTCCCCTGCAACCGCAAGAAATGCAAAACTTGCACCTACACCTCCCCCCTTACTTCCCTCCAAGGCCCCAAGGGACACCTCCATATCCGCCACAAATTCACCTGCACCTCCACACACATCATCTATTGCATCCGCTGCACCCGATGTGGCCTCCTCTATATTGGGGAGACAGGCCGCCTACTTGCGGAACGTTTCAGAGAACACCTCTGGGACACCCGCACCAACCAACTCAACCACCCCGTGGCTCAACACTTTAACTCCCCCTCCCACTCCACCAAGGACATGCAGGTCCTTGGACTCCTCCATCGCCAGACCATGGCAACACGACGGTTGGAGGAAGAGTGCCTCATCTTCTGCCTGGGAACCCTCCAACCACAAGGGATGAACTCAGATTTCTCCAGTTTCCTCATTTCCCCTCCCCGTACCTTGTCTCAGTCAAATCCCTCAAACTCAGCACCGCCTTCCTAACCTGCAATCATCTTCCTGCCCTATCCGCCCCCACCCCACTCCGGCCTATCACCCTCACCTTGACCTCCCTCCACCTATCGCATTTCCAAAGCCCCTCCCCCAAGTGTCTCCTCCCTACCTTTTATCTTAGCCTGCTGGACACACTTTCCTCATTCCTGAAGAAGGGCTTATGCCCGAAACGTCGATTCTCCTGCTCCTTGGATGCTGCCTGACCAGCTGAGCTTTTCCAGCAGCACATTTTCAGCTCTGATCTCCAGCATCTGCAGCCCTCACTTTCTCTCAATGGTTAACAAGGTTAGATCACGTGGAACACAAGGAGAACTAGCCATTTGGATACAGAACTGGCTCAAAGGTAGAAGACAGAGGATGATCGTGGAGGGTTGTTTTTCAGACTGGAGGCCTGTGACCAGTGGAGTGCCACAAGGATTGGTGCTGGGTCCACTACTTTTCGTCATTTATATAAATGATTTGGATGTGAATATAAGAGGTACAGTTAGTAAGTTTGCAGATGATACTAAAATTGGAGGTGTAGTGGACAGCGAAGAGGGTTACCTCAGATTACAACAGGATCTTGCTCAGATGGGTCAATGGGTTGAGAAGTGGCAGATGGAGTTTAATTTAAATAAATGTAAGTGCTGCATTTTGGAAAGATAAATCAGGGCAGGACTTATACACTTAATGGTAAGGTCCTAGGGAGTGTTGCTGAACAACGACCTTGGAGTGCAGGTTCATAGCTCCTTGAAAGTGGAGTTGCAGGTAGATAGGATAGTGAAGAAGGCATTTGGTATGCTTTCCTTTATTGGTCAGAGAATTGAGGACAGGAGTTGGGAGGTCATGTTGCGTCTGTACAGGACATTGGTTAGGCCACTGTTGGAATATTGCCTGCAATTCTGGTCTCCTTCCTATCGGAAAGATGTTGTTTCAACAAAAATGTTTTTGAAAGAGTTCAGAAAAGATTTACAAGAATGTGCTGGAACTAGAGAGTTTGAGCTTTAGGGAGAGGCTGGATAGGCTGGGACTTTGGTCTGAAATGTTCTCAGGAGGTCACCACTCAGTCAATGCTACTCCAACTCCACCTCCTCCTTCTCCTTCTCTTGAACAGCTCACACATTGCTTAACACTGCTCCCTTGTGGTGAGGAGGTTATGCAGCATGTAGCCCATGGTTCTATACCTGGGCCCTCCTTCAGGGCAACTCTGTCAGTCGCCCATTTATAGCCCCAGGCACCAGTCAAACATCTTCACCAGTCGCCTGCTCAATGGGGTTCCTTGTGCCGCAGTGTATCGCTGCCTGGACTCCTGACCTCTACCAGGAGAGAAGGCACAGGCTGGGTTACTGAGGGGTTGGAATCCCCAATCTGGGGCTGGCAAAGGGGAGCCACACAGGGCAGTATGGCTGCAGTCTTTGGCACTTTGTAACTTGGGGAAGTTTAGCTGGTGGACAGGGGCTCCTGCTGAAGGCTGGGGTAGCTATTGTGCTACTACAGAGAGTCTCAGTCACAGTGAGAGGGTGACTGAGGCAGAGTGTGCTGCAGTCCAGGCCATGGTAATGACAGCAGGTTCAATCCCACGCAGTGCGTCCACCCCCACAGCTCTACCCAGAGCAACATTGGGAAAGGGGATGGATGGGTCAGAGAGAGAGAGAGAGCGAGGGATGAGTAAAGGAAGGGGGGAGAGCTGTTATAAAGTGTAGCTGAGAACAGGGTGAAGTTTGCATCAGATTTGGATAGGATGGTTTAAAAGACATTTAGACTTGCCTTCATCACTCAGACATTAACATTGGAGTAAAGGGATTGGGATGCCATGTTGACCACTGGAGTACTGTGTCCAGTTCTGGTTGCCCTGTTATATTATTAAGCTGGAGAGGGTTCAGAAGAGATTTACCAGGATGTTGCCGGCTATGGAGGGTTTGGATTATGAGGAGAGGCTGGATGGGCTGGGACTTTTTTCACTGGAGCACAGGAGATTATTAGATATTCATAGAATCATGAGAGACATACATAAAGTAAATGGCAGGTGTGTTTTTTCCCCAGAGTGGGGGAGTTCAAGACCAGGGGGCATATTTTTAAGGTGAGAGGAGAAAGATTTAAAAAAGATGAGGGTTAATCTTTTAACATCGAGAGTGGGTCATGTTTGAAATGAATGAACTGCCTGAGGAAGTGGTGGATGCAATTACAGTAACAGTTCAGATACTTGGATAAGTACATGAATAGGGAAGGTTTGGAGGGTTATGGGCCAGGAGCAGGAAAGTGGGACTAGTTTGGTCTGGGATTATGGTCGTCATGGACTGGTTGGGCCGAAGGCCCTGTTTCCGTGCTGTATGACTCTGTGATGCTGGCGAGGGGGATGTATGGGGAGTGTAAGGGTCCTCAACTCTTTTTGATCCATTTGATGGACTTTGATGAAGAGTCAGTCTGTAATTCCGGAGACACTGTATGGTCCAAAGGTAGATTGGACAATGACCTGTGCGAGTGACCATGGGAGGACACAGTGAGTCAGACAGGGAAGGTGAGAGGGCAAAACTTTTGCCAATGCAATGTGGGGAAATGTGAACATGTCTACTTGGGCAGGAAGAATAGAAAAAGCAGAATATTGTTTAAACAGAGAGAAATCACAGCCGGGAAGGTAAGTTTGACTATTCAATACTTACCTGTTGAATTAGCGGAGTGGAGCGAAGGCTGAACAGGAGCAGAAGTGGACACAGGGGCTGCTGGGAAAGTGAACTAATATATTCGGGCTGCGGCGAAAGGTGACCATCAGGAGAGGGAAAGGGAAGAGGCAGGCAGTGCAGGAATTCCATGTGGCCATTCCCCTCAGTTACAAGTGTACCCCTTTGAATACTATTGTCGGGGGAACAACCTACCAGGGGAAAGCCACAGCGGCCAGGTCTCTGGCACTGAGCCTGGCTCTGTGGCCCAGAAGGGAAGGGGAGAATAGGAGAGTGATAGTGATAGGAGATTCAATGGTGAGAGGAACAGACAGGAGATTCTGTGGTCACAGGCGAGACTCCGGGATGGGATGTTGTCTCCCTGGTGCCAGGGTCAGGGATTTCGTGGATCGAGTTGACAGGATTCTTAAGGGGAAGGGAGAGCATCCACAAGTCGTGGTACACATTGGTACCAATGACATAGCTAGGAAAAGGGATGAGGACGTGAAAAGTGAGTGTAGGGAGTTAGGTTGGAAGCTTAAAGGCAGGATAAGCAAAGTAGTAATTTCAGGAATGCTACCGGAGCCAGGGGTTAGTGAGGCTGGGAACAGAGAGCGAGTGTAGCTGAACATGTGGCTGCAGAGCTGGTGTAAGAGGGAGGGCTTCAGATATGTGGATCACTGGGATACCGTCTGGGGAACATGGGACTTGTACAAGGAGGATGGGTTGCATTTGAACTGGAGGGTCACCAATGGGTCCTGGCCAGGAGGTTTGCTTGAGCTCTTCAGGAGGGTTTAAACTAACTTGGCAGGGGGTGGATACCGGAGCTACAGATCAGAGGATGGTGACCAGGCAGATACAGCATGCAGAGAGTCTGTGAGGAAGGATAGACAGCTGATTGGGCAAAGTTCCAGTCAGTGTGATGGGTTGAAGTGTGTCTATTTTAATGCAGTAAGTATCAGGAGTAAGGGTGATGAACTTAAAACATGTATCAGTTCTTGGAGCTATGATGTCGTGGCCATCACAGGGACAGGAATGATTGTTGTATATTCCAGGGTTTCGATGTTTCAAAAGGAACAGGGAGGGAGGTAAAAGAGATGGGGGGGGGGTAACATTGCTCATCAGGGATAGTCTCACAGCTGGAGAAAGGGAGGTCATCGAGGAGGGTTTGTCTACCAAGTCAGTATGGGTGGCAGTCAGAAACAGGAAAGGAGCTGTCACTTTATTGGGAGTTTTCTATAGACCCCCCCAATAGCAACAGAGACATGGAGGAGCAGATTGGGAGGCAGATTTTGGAAAGGTGCAGAAGTAACAGCGTTGTTGTCATGGCTGACTTCAACTTCCCTAATATTGATTGGAACCGCCTCAGTGTAAATAGGAGCAGATTTTGTCCGGTGTGTCCAGGAAGGATTCCTGACTCAGTATGTAGATAGGTCAATGAGGGGGGAGGCCATGTTGGATTTGGTGCTTGGCAATGAACCAGATAAGGTGTCAGATCTCTCAGTGAGACAGCATTTATGTGATCGTGATCACAGCTCCCTGATCTTTCTGTAGTCATGGAGAGGGATAGGAGCAGCCGGTATGGGAAAATATTTAATTGGGAAAGGGGGAATTACAATGCTGTTAGGCAGGATCTGTGGAGCATAAATTGGGAACAGATATTCTCAGGGAAATGCACAACAGAAATGTGGAGGTTATTCTGGGAGCACTTGCTGGATAGGTTTGTCCCACTGAGGCAAGGAAGGGCTGGTAGGGTGAAGGAGCCTTGGATGGCAAGAGATGTGGAACATCTAGTCAAGAGGAAGAAGGAAGCTTACTTAAGGTTGAGGAAGCAAGGATCAGACAGGGCTCTAGAGGGTTACAAAGTAGCCAGGAAGGAACTGAAGAATGGACTTGGGAGAGATAGAAGGGGCATGAAAAAGCCTTGGCGTGCAGGATTAAGGAAAACTCCAAAGCATTCTACACTTATGTGAGGAACAAGAGGGTGGCCAGAGTGAGGATAGGGCCGATCAGGGGTAGTGGAGGGAACTCATGCCTGGGTCAGAGGAGGTAGGGGAGGTCCTTAATGAGTACTTTGCTTCAGTATTCATTAGTGAGAGGGACCTTGTCATTTGTGAGGATGGTGTGAGACAGACTGATATGCCTGATCAGGTCGATATTAAAAAGGAGGATGTGCTGGAAATTTTTAAAAACGTGAGGGTAGATAAGTCCGCTGGGTCAGATGGGATATGCCTGAGGTTACTACAGGACATGAGGGATGAGATTCTGAGCCTTTGGCAATGACCTTTGAATCCTCACTGTCCACTGGAGTAGTAGCAGATGATTGGCGGGTGGCAAGTGTTATTCCCTTGTTCAAGAAAGGGAATAGGGATAATCCTGGGATTTACAGATCAGTCAGTCTTACATCAGTGGTTGGCAAATTATTAGAGAGGATTCTGAGACACAGAATTTATAATTATTTGGAAAGCCATAGTTTGATTAGAGATAGTCTGCATGGCTTTGTGAGGGGCAGGTCATGCCTCACAAACCTTATTGAATTCTTTGAGGATGTGACAAAACATGTTGATGAAGGTCGAGCGGTGGATGTGGTGTACATGGATTTTAGCAAAGCATTTGATAAGGTTACCCAAGGTAGGCTTATTCAAAACGTAAGGAGTCATGATAAACATGGAAATCTGGCTGTCTGGATGGATGATGGAAAGTATTCAGCCTGGAGCTCGGTGACCAGTGGTGTACTGCAGGGATCTGTTGTGGGGCCTCTGCTGTTTGTGAGTTTTGTAAATGACTTGGATGAGGAAGTGGAAGGGTGGGTTAGTAAGTTTGCAGATGACACGAAGGTTGATGGAGTTGTGGATAGTGTGGAGGGCTGTTGTAGGTTGCAGTGGGGCATTGACAGGATGCAGAACTGGGCTGATAGGTGACAGATGGAGTTCAACCTGGAAACGTGTGAAGTGATTCACTTTGGAAGGTAGAATTTGAATGCAGAATACAGGGTACAAGGCAGGATTGTTGGTAGTGTGGAGGAACAGAGGGATCTTAGGGTCCATGTCCATAGATCCCTCAAAGTTGCTACCCATGTCGATAGGATTGTTAAGAAGGCATATGGTGTGTTGGCTTTAATTAGCAGGGGGATTGAGTTTAAGAACAATGAGATTATGCTGCAGTTCTGCCGAGCCCTGGTTAGACCACATTTGGAATATTGTGTTCAGTTCTGGTCGCCTCATTATAGGAAGGATGTGGAAGTTTTAGAGAGGGTGCAGAGGAGATTTACCAGGATACTGCCTGGACTGGAGGGCATGTCTTATGAAGAAAGGCTTTTCTCATTGGAGCGAAGAGGATAAGAGGTGACTTGAGAGAGGTGTACAAGATGATGAGAGTAGATAGGCAGAGAGATTTTCCCAGGGCGGAAATGTCGATCATGAGGGGGTATAATTTTAAGGTGATTGGAGGAAGATTTAGGGGAGATGTCAAAGGTAGGTTCTTTACACAGAGAGTGCTGGGTGCATGGAATGCATTGCCAGTGGTGGTAGTAGAGTCAGATGTATTAGGGACATTTAAGTAACTCTTGGATAGGCACATGGATCTTAATAAAATGAAGGGTATGTAGGTTAGTCTGATCTTAGAGTAGGATAAAAGGTCGACACAACATTGAGGGCCGAAGGGCCTGTACTGTGCTGTACTGTTCTATGATCTAGATCTCTAATACTGAGGGATGTGAGCATTCTGGGACATGAATCACAAAACTGTAGCACACAAATGCAGCAAGTAATTAAAGAAACAGACAGAACTGTATTAGGCAAGAACTTTCAAAAGCTGATTGGGGGCAGATGTTCACAGATAAAGATACGGCTGGAAAATGGGAAGCCTTCAGAAATGAGATAACGAGAATCCAAAGACAGTATATTCCTGTCAGTGTGAAAGGAAAGGCTGGTAGGTATAGGGAATGCTGGATGACTAAAGAAATTGAGGGTTTGGTTAAGAAAAAGAAGGAAGCATATGTCAGGTACAGACAGGGTAGATCGAGTGAATCCTTAGAATATAAAGGCAGTAGGATTATACTTAAGAGGGAAATCAGGAGGGCAAAAAGGGGACATGAGATAGCTTTGGTAAATAGAGTTAAGGAGAATCCAAAGGGTTTTTACAAATATATTAAGGACAAAAGGGTAACTAGGGAGAAAATAGGGCCACTCAAAGATCAGCAAAGCGGCCTTTGTGTGGAGCTGCAGGAGATCGGGGAGATATTAAAGTGGTATTTTGCATCAGTGTTTACTGTGGAGAAGGATTTGAAGATATCAAATGTAGGGAAATAAATGGTGACAACTTGAAAAATGTCCGGATTAGAGAGGAGGAAGTGCTGGATGTCTTGAAATGCGTTAAAGTGGATAGACCCCCAGGACCTGATCAGCTGTACCCGAGAACTCTGTGGGAAGCTAGAGAAGTGATTGCTGGGCCTCTTGCTGAGATATTTGTATCATCGATAGTCACAGGTGAGGTGCCGGAAGACTGGAGGTTGGCTAACGTGGTGCCACTGTTTCAGAAGGGTGGTAAGGACAAGTCAGGGAACTATGACCAGTGAGCCTGACCTCAGTGGTGGGCAAGTTGTTGGAGGGATTCCTGAGGGACAAAATTTACATGTATTTGGAAAGGCAAGGACTGATTAGGGATAGTGTGGGAAATCATGTCTCACAAACTTGATTGTGCCTTTTGAAGAAGTAACAAAGAAGATTGATGAGGGCAGAGTGGTGGATGTGATCTATGTGGACTTCAGTAAGGCGTTCGACAAGGTTCCCCATGGGAGACTGATTAGCAAGGTTAGATCTCATGGAATACAGGGAGAACTAGCCATTTGGATACAGAACTGGCTCAAAGGTAGAAGACAGAGGGTGTTGGTGGAGGGTTGTTTTTCAGACTGGAGGCCTGTGACCAGTGGAGTGCCGCAAGGATTGGTGCTGGGTCCTCTACATTTCATCATTTATATAAATGACTTGGCTGTGACCAGAAGAGGTATAGTTAGTAAGTTTGCAGATGGCACCAAAATTGGAGGTGTAGTGGACAGCGAAGGCTACCTCAGATTACAATAGGATCTTGATCAGATGGGCCAATGGGCTGAGAAGTGGCAGATGGAGTTTAATTTAGTGAAATGCAAGGTGCTCTTAAGTTCTAGGGAGTGTTGCTGAACAAAGAGACCTTGGAGTGCAGGTTCATAGCTCCTTAAAAGTGGAATCGCAGGTAGATAGGATAGTGAAGAAGGCGTTTGGTATGCTTTCCTTTATTGGTCAGAGTATTGAGTACAGGAGTTGGGAGGTCATGTTGCGGCTGTACAGGACATTGGTTAGGCCACTGTTGGAATATTGCATGCAATTCTGGTCTCCTTCCTATCAGAAGGATGCTGTGAAACTTGAAAGGGTTCAGAAAAGATTTACAAGGATGTTGCCAGGGTTGGAGGATTTGAGCTACAGGGAGAGGCTGAACAGGCTGGGGCTGTTTTCCCTGGAGCATCAGAGGCTGAGGGGTGACCTTATAGAGGTTTACAAAATCATGAGGGGCATGGATAGGATAAATAGACAAAGTCTTTTCCCTGGGATGAGGGAGTCCAGAACTAGAGGGCATAGGTTTAGGGTGAGAGGGGAAAGAGGGTGGTACGTGTATGGAATGAGCTGCCAGAGGAAATGGTGGAGTACAATTTAAGAGGCATCTGGATGGGTATATGAACAGGAAGGGTTTGGAGGGATATGGGCCGGGTGCTGGCAGGTGGGACTAGATTGGGTTGGGATATCTGGTCAGCATAGACAAGTTGGACTGAAGGGTCTGTTTCTGTCCTGTACGTCTCTATGACTATAACTATTAGCCTTTGTTGCCATGGAGCTGGAGGAGGAGTCTTGTGACAGTCATACAGGACATTGGTGAGAGTGAGTTGGAGAATTGGTGTAAGTTGGGGTGGCACAGTGGCTCAGTGGTTAGCACTACTACCTCACAGCACCAGGGACCTGGGTTCAATTCCAGCCTCGGGTGACTGTCTGTGTGGAGTTTACATATTCTCCCCATATCTGCGTGGGTTTCCTCCGGGTGCTCCGGTTTCCTCCCACAGTCCAAAGATGTGCAGGTTAGGTGAATTGGCCATGCTAAATTACCCGTAGTGTTAGGTGCATTAGTCAAAGGAAAATGGGTCTAGTTGGGTTACTCGTCGGTGTGGAAGGGCCGAAGGGCCTGTTTCCACACTGTAGGGAATTAATCATTAGTCAATTGTGTACAGCTTTGACCTCTGTACTCAAGGAGGAATATGTTTATTTCTGGGACAGCTCAGAGAATGTTTAGTAAAAGCTGAATGTTGGGCTGGGGGGTTTGTTGTTAGATAATCAGACCAGGGTGGAATTGAGAAGAATGAGGGCTGATCTTATTGAGACATTCAAGATTGTGAGGGGCGGGGTGTCTCGACAGGGTGCATGCTGGGAGAGGATGGTCCTCCTTGTGGGGCAGTCTAGGCAGCACTGTTTCAGAATTAGGCATCTCCCAATTAAGGTGGATCTGGGGAAGAATGTCTTCTTCGAAAGGAGCTGTAATCTTCACTGTTCCCCACTCCGCTGGGGAGTGGAGACTGGGTCATTCAATACCTTCAGGGCTGGTCTATGACAGAGTCCAGGGTTAATGTGGGGAGGCATTCTGAGGCCATCACAAGATCAGCCTGGGCCTGGAGGGGCTGAATGGCCTAATCCTGCTCAGAATCTTTGTGCCTCTTGCCACACGAGGACGATGTTGTAGAATGTTCCATGTGAAGTCCTCTCTGTTGGCTGGGGATTTAGAATACCTCATGGTGACAGAAGGTGAGGAACATGAAGAGGCCTGAAGCCAGGGATGGCCAGAGCTCAGCATTAAACACATTCAGGGATCGTCCTGGGGAGGTAAGCTCTGTCAAACCTACAACCTTCTGACAGAAAGAAAATCCTCCTCATGTCCATCTGAAATGGGCAGCTCCTATTTCCTAACTGTGTCCCCCCGCCCCCCCCCCCCATTGCAGACTCTCTCACCAGGGGAGACATCCTGTCAGTATCTCCCCCGTGGAGTATCCCGGGATCCACGATCTCAATAAGATCACCTCGCAATCTTCCAAACCCTGACAAACCCAGGCCGAGCCTGTGCCTCCTTTCCCTGGAAGGTAGCCCTCTCCTTGTCGTTTCTCCAGGATAATGTCCACGTTGCTTCCAATAGTTTGATAATTCAGAAACAAGGGGGTCTGAGACAAGAGGAAGGAGCACGGGTTAATCCACTTCTTGCTCGATGCCCTTGCCTCAGACCCTGAGGGTGACCATTGCCCACAATCTCAGCCTTGGAGAGCAGCACTGAGGGAATGCCACAGTGTCTTCACCCTCCTCCTCCAGATGAAAGGAGCTGCCTGTCCTCGCGGCTAGAGAGTGACTGGGGGAGTGACCAGGGGAGCGACCGGGAGAGTGACCAGGGGAGTGACCGGGAGAGTGATCGGGGAGTGACCAGGGGAGTGACCAGGAGAGTGACCGGGGGAGTGACCAGGGGAGTGACCGGGAGAGTGACCGGGAGAGTGACTGGGGGAGTGACCGGGAGAGTTTCCGGGGGAGTGACCGGGAGAGTGACCAGGAAAGTGACCGGGGGAATGACCGGGGGAGTGACCAGGAGAGTGACCAGGCGAGTGACCAGGAGTGACCGTGGGAGTGACCGGGGGAGTGACTGAGGGACTGACCGTGGGAGTGACCGGGGGAGTGACTGAGGGAGTGACCGGGGGAGTGTCTGGGGGAGTGACCGAGGGAGTGACCGTGGGAGTGACCGGGGGAGTGACCGAGCGACTGACTGTGGGAGTGACTGAGGGAGTGACCGAGGGAGTGTCTGGGGGAGTGAGTGTGGAAGTGACAGTGGGAGTGACCGGGGGAGTGACCGAGGGACTGACAGTGGGAGTGACTGAGGGAGTGACCGAGGGAGTGTCTGGGGGAGTGACCGAGAGAGTGTCCGTGGGAGTGACCGGGGGAGTGACCGAGGGAGTGACCGGGAGAGTGACCGGGGGAGTGACTGTGGACGTGACCGAGGGAGTGACCGGGAGAGTGACCGGGGGAGTGACCGGGAGAGTGACCGGGAGAGTGACTGTGGGAGTGACCGAGGGAGTGACCGGGAGAGTTTCCGAGGGAGTGACCGGGAGAGTGACCAGGAAAGTGACCGGGGGAGTGACCAGGGGAGTGACCAGGAGTGACCTTGGGAGTGACCGGGGGAGTGACTGAGGGACTGACCGTGGCCGTGACCGGGGGAGTGACTGAGGGAGTGACCGGGGGAGTGTCTGGGGGAGTGACCGAGGGAGTGACCGTGGGAGTGACCGAGCGACTGACCGTGGGAGTGACTGAAGGAGTGACCGAGGGAGTGTCTGGGGGAGTGAGTGTGGAAGTGACAGTGGGAGTGACCGGGGGAGTGACCGAGGGACTGACAGTGGGAGTGACCGGGGGAGTGACTGAGGGAGTGACCGAGGGAGTGTCTGGGGGAGTGACCGAGAGAGTGTCCGTGGGAGTGACCGGGGGAGTGACCGAGGGAGTGACCGGGAGAGTGACCGGGGGAGTGACTGTGGACGTGACCAGGGAGTGACCGGGGGAGTGACCGGGAGAGTGACCGGGGGAGTGACCGGGAGAGTGACCGGGAGAGTGACTGTGGGAGTGACCGAGGGAGTGACCAGAGGAGTGACCAGAGGAGTGACCGGGAGAGTGAGCGAGGGAGTGACCGGGGGAGTGTCTGGGGGAGTGACCGAGGGAGTGACTGGGGGAGTGACTGGGGGAATGACCGGGGGAGTGACCGGGAGAGTGACCGGGGGAGTGACCGGGGGAGTGACCGGGGAAGTGACCGAGGGAGTGTCTGGGGGAGTGACCGTAGGAGTGACCGAGGGAGTGTCTGGGGGCGTGACCGAGGGAGTGACCGTGGGAGTGCCGGGGGAGTGACCGGGGGAATGACCGGGGGAGTGTCTGGGAGAGTGACCGGGGGAGTGACCGGGGGAGTGACCGAGGGAGTGACCGGGGGAGTGTCCAAGGGAGTGACCGCGGGAGTGATCGGGCGGGTGGCCAGGGGAGTGATCGGGGGAGTGACCGGGGCAGTGACCGGGGGTGTGCCTGTGAGCTGAGATCGGAGTTGGGAGGGGTTCTCTTATTCCCACAGCCCCCCTCCCCTCCTTCTACCTGCAGCCGAGCTGCTGAGCCGGGGGGCCCTGCCTTTGGGCTGTGATGGGGCCCAGGCTGCTGTTCCCAAACCTGTCCTCGAGGAAACTGTGCCCATTGCTCTGGCTGCCACAGACATCCCGGGCACAACGCAGTGGCCTTTCTCCAGTGTGCTGAGGCTGGTAAGGGGTCGCAATTCTCTCTTGCCCCTCAGTCTGACCCCCAGCTCACGCCCTGGGGAGGGGCGCTCAGCAATCTGACCTCACTTGATCCCTGGGCATCTCTCAAACCAGTGCCTCAAGGTGGAAGTGACTGAAGCCCATCACTGGACAGCCAGTGGGCTGGTCACTCTCGCTCCGGCACCAACACGGCCTCGGCTCTCTGCACTGAGCTGCATTTCCATAGTGCCCGACACTTCCACCAGCTGGTCCATCGAGCAGTAAACACCAATGAAGCATGAAGGAGAGTGAGGTCACTGTTGTCAAGCGGTGAAAAAGACAGCCAGTTGTGCACAGGAAGCTCCAAGGGCAGCCTTGGTACCAATGGCCACATCACCCATTACATCGGGGTGAGAAAGGTTGGCCAAGTCACAGGGCGCAACCCTCATCAAACTCACACCCCAAACCCCTCGGAGTGCAACTGAAACATAGACAGTGCAGCACTCCCTCAGTACTGACCCTCTGACAGTGCGGCACTCCCTCAGTACTGACCCTCTGACAGTGTGGCACTCCCTCAGTACTGACCCTCTGACAGTGCAGCACTCCCTCAGTACTGACCCTCTGACAGTGCAGCACTCCCTCAGTACGGATCCTCTGACAGTGCGGCACTCCCTCAGCACTGACCCTCTGACAGTGCGGCACTCCCTCAGCACTGACCCTCTGACAGTGCGGCACTCCCTCAGTACTGACCCTCTGACAGTGCAGCACTCCCTCAGTACTGACCCTCTGACAGTGCAGCACTCCCTCAGTACTGACCCTCTGACAGTGCAGCACTCCCTCAGCACTGACCCTCTGACAGTGCAGCACTCCCTCAGCACTGACCCTGTGACAGTGCAACACCCCCTTACTATTTCCTTGGAGGATCAGCCTACAAGTGGAGGGGGATGTCCTTCTGACTCTGATGTGGGTGCGTTCACCACGTGCAGTCCCTTACGACCCTTTCCCCATTAACCAGTTCGATAACTCTTTGTTAAAATGTTTTGTAATTCCCAATAAATGATTTTGTAAATGCCACATTGTACACGCTGTCGCTCCCATGAATGAATTCGGTGAGCGTCAGTGTTGTTGTGGTGGTCAGCTGGTTGTGGAATATTGAGGGGAGTGGACCCAGTGAAGGTGTCTCACTGAATGCCAACTAACTCAGTCAGACAGGGCGCATCAACCATCAGCTGCTGGTACTTGTCAATGAACAGGCGAAGGCGGGACAGGTAGCTCTCCTCATTGTACGGGATGTTGTGTTGCTTAAAGTAGTTTGATACAATCGGCTTCACCTGTAAGTGAGAACAGGACAGTCGTCACCCGATCACACTCACACACTAACCCCCGATCACATTCACACACTAACCCCCGATCACAATCACACACTAACCCCCGATCACACTCACACACTAACCACCCCGATCACATTCACACACTAACCCCCGATCACAATCACACACTAACCCCCGATCACACTCACACACTAACCCCCCCGATCACACTCACACACTAACCCACCGACCACACTCACACACTAACCCCCCCGATCACACTCACACACTAACCCACCGACCACACTCACACACTAACCCCCCCGACCACACTCACACACTAACCCCCCCGATCACACTCACACACTAACCCCCGACCACACTCACACACTAACCCCCGATCACAATCACACACTAACCCCCGATCACACTCACACACTAACCCCTCCGACCGCACTCACACACTAACCCCCGATCACACTCACACACTAACCCCTCCGACCGCACTCACACACTAACCCCCGATCACACTCACACACTAACCCCCGATCACACTCACACACTAACCCCTCCGACCACACACACACTAACCCCTCCGACCGCACTCACACACTAACCCCCGACCACACTCACACACTAACCCACCGACCACACTCACATACTAACCCACCGACCACACTCACACACTAACCCACCGACCACACTCACACACTAACCCCCGAACACACTCACACACTAACCCCCGACCACACTCACACACTAACCCCCGATCACACTCACACACTAACCCACCGACCACACTCACACACTAACCCCCCCGACCACACTCACACACTAACCCCCCCGATCACACTCACACACTAACCCCCGACCACACTCACACACTAACCCCCCCGATCACACTCACACACTAACCCACCGACCACACTCACACACTAACCCCCCCGATCACACTCACACACTAACCCACCGACCACACTCACACACTAACCCCCCCGACCACACTCACACACTAACCCCCCCGACCACACTCACACACTAACCCCCCTGATCACACTCACACACTAACCCCCGACCACACTCACACACTAACCCCCGATCACAATCACACACTAACCCCCGATCACACTCACACACTAACCCCCCCGATCACACTCACACACGAACCCCCCCGATAACACGCACACACTAACCCCTCCCGACCACACTCACACACTAACCACCCCGATCACACTCACACACTAACCCCCCTGTTCACACTCACACACTAACCCCCGATTACACTCACACAATAACACACCCTGATCACACTCACACATTAACCCCCCGATTACACTCACACAATAACACCCCCGATCACACTCAAACACTAACCCCCCGATCACACTCACTCACTAACCCCCGAACACACTCACACTCTAACACCCCTGATCACACTCACACACTAACCCGCCGATTACACTCACACACTAACCCCCCGAACACACACACACTAACACCCACGATCACACTCACACACTAACACCCCCGCTCACACTCACACACTAACACTCCCGACCACACTCACACACTAACTCCCCCAATCAAACTCACACACTAAACTCGCGACCACACTCACACACTAAATCCCCCGATCACACTCACACACTAACCCCCCTGATCACACTGACACACTAACCACCCTGATCACACTCACACACTAACCCCCCTGATCACACTCACACACTAACCCCCCCGATCACATTCACATACTAACCCCCAATCACACTCACACACTAACCTCCGACCACACTCACACACTAACCCCCAGTCAAACTCACACACTAAACCCCCGACCACACTCACACACTCACCCCCGATCACATTCACACACTAATCACGCGACCACACTCACACACTAATCCCCCTGATCACACTCACACACTAACCCCCCTGACCACACTCACACACTAACCCCCCTGATCAAACTCACACACTAAACCCCCGACCACACTCACACACGAACCCCCCAATCACACATGAACCCTCCCGATCACACACACACAATAACCCCCCGACCACACTCACACACTAACCCCCCTGATCACACTCACACACTAACCACCCCGATCACACTCACACACTAACCCCCCCCACCACACTCACACACTAACCCCCGGTCACACTCACACACTAACCCCCCCGACCACACTCACAAACTAACCCCCCCCGGTCACACTCACAAACTAACACCCACGATCACACTCACACACTAACTCCCCCGATCACACTCGCACACTAACACCCGATCTCACTCACACACTAACCCCCGATCACACTCACACACTAACCCCCCTGATCACACTCACACACTAACCCCCCCCCGATCACATTCACATACTAACCCCCAATCACACTCACACACTAACCCCCGACCACACTCACACACTAACCCCCCTGATCACACTCACACACTAACCCCCCGACCACACTCACGCACTCACCCCCCGATCACATTCACACACTAATCACGCGACCACACTCACACACTAATCCCCCTGATCACACTTACAAACTAACCACCCCCGATCACACTCACACACTAATCCCCCGACCACACTCACACACTAACCCCGATCACACTCACACACTAACCCCCCAATCACACTCACACATGAACCCTCCCGATCACACTCACACACTAACCCCCCCGACCACACTCACACACTAAACCCCGATCACACTCACACACTAACCCCCCGATTACACTCACACAATAACACCCCTGATCACACTCAAAAACTAACGCCCCAATCACACTCACTCACTAACCCCCGAACACACTCACACTCTAACACCCCTGATCACACTCACACGCTAACCCGCCGATTACACTCACACACAAACCCCCCTGAACACACACACACACTAACACCCACGATCACACTCACACACTAACTCCCCCGCTCACACTCACACACTAACACCCCCGACCACACTCACACACTAACCCCCCCAATCAAACTCACACACTAAACTCGCGACCACACTCACACACTAAACCCACCGATCACACTCACACACTAACCCCCCTGATCACACTGACACACTAACCACCCTGATCACACTCACACACTAACCCCCCTGATCACACTCACACACTAACCCCCCCGATCACATTCACATACTAACCCCCAATCACACAAACACACTAACCCCCGACCACACTCACACACTAACCCCTAGTCACACTCACACACTAAACCCCCGACCACACTCACACACTCACCCCCCGATCACATTCACACACTAATCACGCGACCACACTCACACACTAATCCCCCTGATCACACTCACACACTAACCCCCGATCACACTCACACACTAATCCCCCGACCACACTCACACACTAACCCCGATCACACTCACACACTAACCCCCCGATCACACTCACACACTAACCCCCCAATCACACATGAACCCTCCCGATCACACACATACACTAACCCCCCCGACCACACTCACACACTAACCCCCCTGATCACACTCACACACTAACCACCCCGATCACACTCACACACTAACCCCCCCGATCACACTCACACACTAACCCCCCCGACCACACTCACACACTAACCCCCCGGTCACACTCACACACTAACCCCCCGATCACACTCACACACTAACCCCCCTGATCACACTGACACACTAACCACCCTGATCACACTCACACACTAACCCCCCTGATCACACTCACACACTAACCCCCCCGATCACATTCACATACTAACCCCCAATCACACTCACACACTAACCCCCGACCACACTCACACACTAACCCCCCTGATCACACTCACACACTAACCCCCCGACCACACTCACACACTAACCCCCCGATCACACTCACACACTAACCCCCCAATCACACTCACACATGAACCCTCCCGATCACACTCACACACTAACCCCCCCGACCACACTCACACACTAACCCCCCCGATCACATTCACATACTAACCCCCAATCACACTCACACACTAACCCCCGACCACACTCACACACTAACCCCCCTGATCACACTCACACACTAAACCCCCGACCACACTCACACACTAACCCCACGATCACACTCACACACTAACCCCCAATCACACTCACACATGAACCCTCCCGATCACACTCACACACTAACCCCCCCGACCACACTCACACACTAACCCCCCTGATCACACTCACACACTAACCACCCCGATCACACTCACACACTAACCCCTAATCACACTCACACACTAACCCCCGGTCACACTCACACACTAACACCCCCGACCACACTCACACACGAACACCCCTGACCACACTCACATACTAACCCCCCTGATCACACTCACACACTAACACCCACGATCACACTCACACACTAACTCCCCCGATCACACACACACTAACACCCGATCTGACTCACACACTAACCCCCGATCACACTCACTCACAAACACCCCGATCACACTCACACACTAACACCCCTGATCACACTCACACACTAACCCCCGATCACACTCACACACTAACTCCCCCGATCACACACACACTAACACCCGATCTGACTCACACACTAACCCCCGATCACACTCACACACCAACTCCCCGATCACACTCACACACGAACCCCCCCAATCACACTCACACACTAATAACCCCGAACACACTCACACACTAACCCCCAATCACACTCACACACTAACCCCCGACCACACTCACACACTAACCCCGATCACACTCACACACTAACCCCCCGATCACACTCACACACTAACCCCCCAATCACACATGAACCCTCCCGATCACACACACACACTAACCCCCCCGACCACACTCACACACTAACCCCCCTGATCACACTCACACACTAACCACCCCGATCACACTCACACACTAACCCCCCCGATCACACTCACACACTAACCCCCCCGACCACACTCACACACTAACCCCCCGGTCACACTCACACACTAACCCCCCGATCACACTCACACACTAACCCCCCTGATCACACTGACACACTAACCACCCTGATCACACTCACACACTAACCCCCCTGATCACACTCACACACTAACCACCCTGATCACACTCACACACTAACCCCCCTGATCACACTCACACACTAACCCCCCCGATCACATTCACATACTAACCCCCAATCACACTCACACACTAACCTCCGACCACACTCACACACTAACCCCCAGTCAAACTCACACACTAAACCCCCGACCACACTCACACACTCACCCCCGATCACATTCACACACTAATCACGCGACCACACTCACACACTAATCCCCCTGATCACACTCACACACTAACCCCCCTGACCACACTCACACACTAACCCCCCTGATCAAACTCACACACTAAACCCCCGACCACACTCACACACCAACTCCCCGATCACACTCACACACGAACCCCCCCAATCACACTCACACACTAATAACCCCGAACACACTCACACACTAACCCCCAATCACACTCACACACTAACCCCCGACCACACTCACACACTAACCCCGATCACACTCACACACTAACCCCCCGATCACACTCACACACTAACCCCCCAATCACACATGAACCCTCCCGATCACACACACACACTAACCCCCCCGACCACACTCACACACTAACCCCCCTGATCACACTCACACACTAACCACCCCGATCACACTCACACACTAACCCCCCCGATCACACTCACACACTAACCCCCCCGACCACACTCACACACTAACCCCCCGGTCACACTCACACACTAACCCCCCGATCACACTCACACACTAACCCCCCTGATCACACTGACACACTAACCACCCTGATCACACTCACACACTAACCCCCCTGATCACACTGACACACTAACCACCCTGATCACACTCACACACTAACCCCCCCGATCACACACACACAATAACCCCCCGACCACACTCACACACTAACCCCCCTGATCACACTCACACACTAACCACCCCGATCACACTCACACACTAACCCCCCCCACCACACTCACACACTAACCCCCGGTCACACTCACACACTAACCCCCCCGACCACACTCACAAACTAACCCCCCCCGGTCACACTCACAAACTAACACCCACGATCACACTCACACACTAACTCCCCCGATCACACTCGCACACTAACACCCGATCTCACTCACACACTAACCCCCGATCACACTCACACACTAACCCCCCTGATCACACTCACACACTAACCCCCCCCCGATCACATTCACATACTAACCCCCAATCACACTCACACACTAACCCCCGACCACACTCACACACTAACCCCCCTGATCACACTCACACACTAACCCCCCGACCACACTCACGCACTCACCCCCCGATCACATTCACACACTAATCACGCGACCACACTCACACACTAATCCCCCTGATCACACTTACAAACTAACCACCCCCGATCACACTCACACACTAATCCCCCGACCACACTCACACACTAACCCCGATCACACTCACACACTAACCCCCCAATCACACTCACACATGAACCCTCCCGATCACACTCACACACTAACCCCCCCGACCACACTCACACACTAAACCCCGATCACACTCACACACTAACCCCCCGATTACACTCACACAATAACACCCCTGATCACACTCAAAAACTAACGCCCCAATCACACTCACTCACTAACCCCCGAACACACTCACACTCTAACACCCCTGATCACACTC
Organism: Chiloscyllium plagiosum; assembly: GCF_037043375.1. Lineage (NCBI taxonomy): Eukaryota > Metazoa > Chordata > Chondrichthyes > Orectolobiformes > Hemiscylliidae > Chiloscyllium > Chiloscyllium plagiosum. The sequence continues at coordinate 4,699,213 of NW_028270163.1, read as the reverse complement.
ACACGCTAACCCGCCGATTACACTCACACACAAACCCCCCTGAACACACACACACACTAACACCCACGATCACACTCACACACTAACTCCCCCGCTCACACTCACACACTAACACCCCCGACCACACTCACACACTAACCCCCCCAATCAAACTCACACACTAAACTCGCGACCACACTCACACACTAAACCCACCGATCACACTCACACACTAACCCCCCTGATCACACTGACACACTAACCACCCTGATCACACTCACACACTAACCCCCCTGATCACACTCACACACTAACCCCCCCGATCACATTCACATACTAACCCCCAATCACACAAACACACTAACCCCCGACCACACTCACACACTAACCCCTAGTCACACTCACACACTAAACCCCCGACCACACTCACACACTCACCCCCCGATCACATTCACACACTAATCACGCGACCACACTCACACACTAATCCCCCTGATCACACTCACACACTAACCCCCGATCACACTCACACACTAATCCCCCGACCACACTCACACACTAACCCCGATCACACTCACACACTAACCCCCCGATCACACTCACACACTAACCCCCCAATCACACATGAACCCTCCCGATCACACACATACACTAACCCCCCCGACCACACTCACACACTAACCCCCCTGATCACACTCACACACTAACCACCCCGATCACACTCACACACTAACCCCCCCGATCACACTCACACACTAACCCCCCCGACCACACTCACACACTAACCCCCCGGTCACACTCACACACTAACCCCCCGATCACACTCACACACTAACCCCCCTGATCACACTGACACACTAACCACCCTGATCACACTCACACACTAACCCCCCTGATCACACTCACACACTAACCCCCCCGATCACATTCACATACTAACCCCCAATCACACTCACACACTAACCCCCGACCACACTCACACACTAACCCCCCTGATCACACTCACACACTAACCCCCCGACCACACTCACACACTAACCCCCCGATCACACTCACACACTAACCCCCCAATCACACTCACACATGAACCCTCCCGATCACACTCACACACTAACCCCCCCGACCACACTCACACACTAACCCCCCCGATCACATTCACATACTAACCCCCAATCACACTCACACACTAACCCCCGACCACACTCACACACTAACCCCCCTGATCACACTCACACACTAAACCCCCGACCACACTCACACACTAACCCCACGATCACACTCACACACTAACCCCCAATCACACTCACACATGAACCCTCCCGATCACACTCACACACTAACCCCCCCGACCACACTCACACACTAACCCCCCTGATCACACTCACACACTAACCACCCCGATCACACTCACACACTAACCCCTAATCACACTCACACACTAACCCCCGGTCACACTCACACACTAACACCCCCGACCACACTCACACACGAACACCCCTGACCACACTCACATACTAACCCCCCTGATCACACTCACACACTAACACCCACGATCACACTCACACACTAACTCCCCCGATCACACACACACTAACACCCGATCTGACTCACACACTAACCCCCGATCACACTCACTCACAAACACCCCGATCACACTCACACACTAACACCCCTGATCACACTCACACACTAACCCCCGATCACACTCACACACTAACTCCCCCGATCACACACACACTAACACCCGATCTGACTCACACACTAACCCCCGATCACACTCACACACCAACTCCCCGATCACACTCACACACGAACCCCCCCAATCACACTCACACACTAATAACCCCGAACACACTCACACACTAACCCCCAATCACACTCACACACTAACCCCCGACCACACTCACACACTAACCCCGATCACACTCACACACTAACCCCCCGATCACACTCACACACTAACCCCCCAATCACACATGAACCCTCCCGATCACACACACACACTAACCCCCCCGACCACACTCACACACTAACCCCCCTGATCACACTCACACACTAACCACCCCGATCACACTCACACACTAACCCCCCCGATCACACTCACACACTAACCCCCCCGACCACACTCACACACTAACCCCCCGGTCACACTCACACACTAACCCCCCGATCACACTCACACACTAACCCCCCTGATCACACTGACACACTAACCACCCTGATCACACTCACACACTAACCCCCCTGATCACACTCACACACTAACCACCCTGATCACACTCACACACTAACCCCCCTGATCACACTCACACACTAACCCCCCCGATCACATTCACATACTAACCCCCAATCACACTCACACACTAACCTCCGACCACACTCACACACTAACCCCCAGTCAAACTCACACACTAAACCCCCGACCACACTCACACACTCACCCCCGATCACATTCACACACTAATCACGCGACCACACTCACACACTAATCCCCCTGATCACACTCACACACTAACCCCCCTGACCACACTCACACACTAACCCCCCTGATCAAACTCACACACTAAACCCCCGACCACACTCACACACCAACTCCCCGATCACACTCACACACGAACCCCCCCAATCACACTCACACACTAATAACCCCGAACACACTCACACACTAACCCCCAATCACACTCACACACTAACCCCCGACCACACTCACACACTAACCCCGATCACACTCACACACTAACCCCCCGATCACACTCACACACTAACCCCCCAATCACACATGAACCCTCCCGATCACACACACACACTAACCCCCCCGACCACACTCACACACTAACCCCCCTGATCACACTCACACACTAACCACCCCGATCACACTCACACACTAACCCCCCCGATCACACTCACACACTAACCCCCCCGACCACACTCACACACTAACCCCCCGGTCACACTCACACACTAACCCCCCGATCACACTCACACACTAACCCCCCTGATCACACTGACACACTAACCACCCTGATCACACTCACACACTAACCCCCCTGATCACACTGACACACTAACCACCCTGATCACACTCACACACTAACCCCCCCGATCACACACACACAATAACCCCCCGACCACACTCACACACTAACCCCCCTGATCACACTCACACACTAACCACCCCGATCACACTCACACACTAACCCCCCCCACCACACTCACACACTAACCCCCGGTCACACTCACACACTAACCCCCCCGACCACACTCACAAACTAACCCCCCCCGGTCACACTCACAAACTAACACCCACGATCACACTCACACACTAACTCCCCCGATCACACTCGCACACTAACACCCGATCTCACTCACACACTAACCCCCGATCACACTCACACACTAACCCCCCTGATCACACTCACACACTAACCCCCCCCCGATCACATTCACATACTAACCCCCAATCACACTCACACACTAACCCCCGACCACACTCACACACTAACCCCCCTGATCACACTCACACACTAACCCCCCGACCACACTCACGCACTCACCCCCCGATCACATTCACACACTAATCACGCGACCACACTCACACACTAATCCCCCTGATCACACTTACAAACTAACCACCCCCGATCACACTCACACACTAATCCCCCGACCACACTCACACACTAACCCCGATCACACTCACACACTAACCCCCCAATCACACTCACACATGAACCCTCCCGATCACACTCACACACTAACCCCCCCGACCACACTCACACACTAAACCCCGATCACACTCACACACTAACCCCCCGATTACACTCACACAATAACACCCCTGATCACACTCAAAAACTAACGCCCCAATCACACTCACTCACTAACCCCCGAACACACTCACACTCTAACACCCCTGATCACACTCACACGCTAACCCGCCGATTACACTCACACACAAACCCCCCTGAACACACACACACACTAACACCCACGATCACACTCACACACTAACTCCCCCGCTCACACTCACACACTAACACCCCCGACCACACTCACACACTAACCCCCCCAATCAAACTCACACACTAAACTCGCGACCACACTCACACACTAAACCCACCGATCACACTCACACACTAACCCCCCTGATCACACTGACACACTAACCACCCTGATCACACTCACACACTAACCCCCCTGATCACACTCACACACTAACCCCCCCGATCACATTCACATACTAACCCCCAATCACACAAACACACTAACCCCCGACCACACTCACACACTAACCCCTAGTCACACTCACACACTAAACCCCCGACCACACTCACACACTCACCCCCCGATCACATTCACACACTAATCACGCGACCACACTCACACACTAATCCCCCTGATCACACTCACACACTAACCCCCGATCACACTCACACACTAATCCCCCGACCACACTCACACACTAACCCCGATCACACTCACACACTAACCCCCCGATCACACTCACACACTAACCCCCCAATCACACATGAACCCTCCCGATCACACACATACACTAACCCCCCCGACCACACTCACACACTAACCCCCCTGATCACACTCACACACTAACCACCCCGATCACACTCACACACTAACCCCCCCGATCACACTCACACACTAACCCCCCCGACCACACTCACACACTAACCCCCCGGTCACACTCACACACTAACCCCCCGATCACACTCACACACTAACCCCCCTGATCACACTGACACACTAACCACCCTGATCACACTCACACACTAACCCCCCTGATCACACTCACACACTAACCCCCCCGATCACATTCACATACTAACCCCCAATCACACTCACACACTAACCCCCGACCACACTCACACACTAACCCCCCTGATCACACTCACACACTAACCCCCCGACCACACTCACACACTAACCCCCCGATCACACTCACACACTAACCCCCCAATCACACTCACACATGAACCCTCCCGATCACACTCACACACTAACCCCCCCGACCACACTCACACACTAACCCCCCCGATCACATTCACATACTAACCCCCAATCACACTCACACACTAACCCCCGACCACACTCACACACTAACCCCCCTGATCACACTCACACACTAAACCCCCGACCACACTCACACACTAACCCCACGATCACACTCACACACTAACCCCCAATCACACTCACACATGAACCCTCCCGATCACACTCACACACTAACCCCCCCGACCACACTCACACACTAACCCCCCTGATCACACTCACACACTAACCACCCCGATCACACTCACACACTAACCCCTAATCACACTCACACACTAACCCCCGGTCACACTCACACACTAACACCCCCGACCACACTCACACACGAACACCCCTGACCACACTCACATACTAACCCCCCTGATCACACTCACACACTAACACCCACGATCACACTCACACACTAACTCCCCCGATCACACACACACTAACACCCGATCTGACTCACACACTAACCCCCGATCACACTCACTCACAAACACCCCGATCACACTCACACACTAACACCCCTGATCACACTCACACACTAACCCCCGATCACACTCACACACTAACTCCCCCGATCACACACACACTAACACCCGATCTGACTCACACACTAACCCCCGATCACACTCACACACCAACTCCCCGATCACACTCACACACGAACCCCCCCAATCACACTCACACACTAATAACCCCGAACACACTCACACACTAACCCCCAATCACACTCACACACTAACCCCCGACCACACTCACACACTAACCCCGATCACACTCACACACTAACCCCCCGATCACACTCACACACTAACCCCCCAATCACACATGAACCCTCCCGATCACACACACACACTAACCCCCCCGACCACACTCACACACTAACCCCCCTGATCACACTCACACACTAACCACCCCGATCACACTCACACACTAACCCCCCCGATCACACTCACACACTAACCCCCCCGACCACACTCACACACTAACCCCCCGGTCACACTCACACACTAACCCCCCGATCACACTCACACACTAACCCCCCTGATCACACTGACACACTAACCACCCTGATCACACTCACACACTAACCCCCCTGATCACACTCACACACTAACCCCCCCGATCACATTCACATACTAACCCCCAATCACACTCACACACTAACCCCCGACCACACTCACACACTAACCCCCCTGATCACACTCACACACTAACCCCCCGACCACACTCACACACTAACCCCCCGATCACACTCACACACTAACACCCAAATAACACTCACACATGAACCCTCCCAATCACACTCACACACTAACCCCCCCGACCACACTCACACACTAACCCCCCCGATCACATTCACATACTAACCCCCAATCACACTCACACACTAACCCCCGACCACACTCACACACTAACCCCCCTGATCACACTCACACACTAAACCCCCGACCACACTCACACACTAACCCCCCGATCACACTCACACACTAACCCCCAATCACACTCACACATGAACCCTCCCGATCACACTCACACACTAACCCCCCCGACCACACTCACACACTAACCCCCCTGATCACACTCACACACTAACCACCCCGATCACACTCACACACTAACCCCTAATCACACTCACACACTAACCCCCGGTCACACTCACACACTAACACCCCCGACCACACTCACACACGAACACCCCTGACCACACTCACATACTAACCCCCCTGATCACACTCACACACTAACACCCACGATCACACTCACACACTAACTCCCCCGATCACACACACACTAACACCCGATCTGACTCACACACTAACCCCCGATCACACTCACTCACAAACACCCCGATCACACTCACACACTAACACCCCTGATCACACTCACACACTAACCCCCGATCACACTCACACACTAACTCCCCCGATCACACACACACTAACACCCGATCTGACTCACACACTAACCCCCGATCACACTCACACACCAACCCCCCGATCACACTCACACACGAACCCCCCCAATCACACTCACACACTAATAACCCCGAACACACTCACACACTAACCCCCAATCACACTCACACACTAACCCCCGACCACACTCACACACTAACCCCCCCGACCACACTCACACACTAACCCCCCCGATCACACTCACACACTAACCCCCCCGACCACACTCATACACTAACCCCCCCGATCACATTCACAAACTAATCCCCCCGACCACACTCACACACTAACCCCCCCGATCAACCTCAGACACTAACACCCCCGATCACACTCACACACTAACCACCCCGATTACACTCACACACTAACCCCCCGATCACACACACACACACTATCCCCCCGATCACATTCACACACTAACCCACTGATCACACTCACACACTAACCCCCAATCACACTCACACACGAACCCCCCCAACCACACTCACACACTAACCCCCCGATCACACACACACACACACTATCCTCCCGATCACATTCACACACTAACCCACTGATCACACTCACACACTAACCCCCAATCACACTCACACATGAACCCCCCCGACCACGCTCACACACTAACCCCCCTGATCACACTCACAAACTAACCCCCCGATCACACTCACACACTAACACCCCCGATCACACTCACACAAGAAGCCCCCCGATAACACGCACACACTAACCCCCCCCGACCACATTCACACACTAACCACCCCGATCACACTCACACACTAACCCCCAATCACACTCACACACTAACCACCCCGATCACACTCACACACTAACCCCCAATCACACTCACACACTAACCCCCGGTCACACTCACACACTAACCCCTACGACCACACTCACACACTAACCCCCCCCCCAATCACACTCACACACTAACCCCCCCCTGACCACACTCACACACTAACCCCCCTGTTCACACTCACACACTAACCCCCGATTACACTCACACAATAACACACCCTGATCACACTCACACATTAACCCCCCGATTACACTCACACAATAACACCCCCGATCACACTCAAACACTAACCCCCCGATCACACTCACTCACTAACCCCCGAACACACTCACACTCTAACACCCCTGATCACACTCACACACTAACCCGCCGATTACACTCACACACAAACCCCCCTGAACACACACACACACTAACACCCACGATCACACTCACACACTAACTCCCCCGCTCACACTCACACACTAACACCCCCGACCACACTCACACACTAACCCCCCCAATCAAACTCACACACTAAACTCGCGACCACACTCACACACTAAACCCACCGATCACACTCACACACTAACCCCCCTGATCACACTGACACAAAAACCACCCTGATCACACTCACACACTAACCCCCCTGATCACACTCACACACTAAACCCACCGATCACACTCACACACTAACCCCCCTGATCACACTGACACAAAAACCACCCTGATCACACTCACACACTAACCCCCCTGATCACACTCACACACTAACCCCCCCGATCACATTCACATACTAACCCCCAAGCACACACACACACTAACCCCCGACCACACTCACACACTAACACCCAGTCACACACACACACTAACCCCCGACCACACTCACACACTCACCCCCGGATCACATTCACACACTAATCACGCGACCACACTCACACACTAATCCCCCTGATCACACTCACACACTAACCCCCGATCACACTCACACACTAATCCCCCGACCACACTCACACACTAACCCCGATCACACTCACACACTAACCCCCCGATCACACTCACACACTAACCCCCCAATCACACATGAACCCTCCCGATCACACTCACACACTAACCCCCCTGATCACACTCACACACTAACCACCCCGATCACACTCACACACTAACCCCCCCGACCACACTCACACATTAACCCCCGGTCACACTCACACACTAACCCCGCCGACCACACTCACACACTAACCCCCCGGTCACACTCACACACTAACCCCCGATCACACTCACACACTAACACCCACGATCACACTCACACACTAACTCCCCCGATCACACTCGCACACTAACACCCGATCTCACTCACACACTAACCCCCCAATCACACTCACACACTAACACCCCGATCACACTCACACACTAACACCCCTGATCACACTCACACACTAACCCTCGATCACATTCACACACCAACCCCCCGATCACACTCACACACTAACACCCCCGATCACACTCACACACTAATAACCCCGATCATACTCACACACTAACCCCCAATCACACTCACACACTAACCCCCGACCACACTCACACACTAACCCCCCCGACCACACTCACACACTAACACCCACGATCACACTCACGCACTAACTCCCCCGATCACACACACACTAACACCCGATCTGACTCACACACTAACCCCCGATCACACTCACTCACTAACACCCCGATCACACTCACACACTAACACCCCTGATCACATTCAAACACTAACCCCCGATCACACTCACACACTAACTCCCCCGATCACACACACACTAACACCCGATCTGACTCACACACTAACCCCCCCGACCACACTCACACACTAACACCCCGATCACACTCACACACTAACCCCCCCGACCACACTCATACACTAACCCCCCCGATCACATTCACAAACTAATCCCCCCGGTCACACTCACACACTAACCCCCCTGATCACACTCACACACTAACTCCCACGATCATACTCACACACTAACTCCCCCGATCACACTCGCACACTAACACCCGATCTCACTCACACACTAACTCCCGATCACACTCACACACTAACACCCCGATCACACTCACACACTAACACCCCTGATCACACTCACACACTAACCCCCGTTCACACTCACACACCAACCCCCCGATCACACTCACACACTAACACTCCGACCACACTCACACACTAACCCCCGGTCACACTCACACACTAACCCCGCCGACCACACTCAAACACTAACCCCCCGGTCACACTCACACACTAACCCCCGATCACACTCACACACTAACACCCACGATCACACTCACACACTAACTCCCCCGATCACACTCGCACACTAACACCCGATCTCACTCACACACTAACCCCCCAATCACACTCACACACTAACACCCCGATCACACTCACACACTAACACCCCTGATCACACTCACACACTAACCCTCGATCACATTCACACACCAACCCCCCGATCACACTCACACACTAACACCCCCGATCACACTCACACACTAATAACCCCGATCATACTCACACACTAACCCCCAATCACACTCACACACTAACCCCCGACCACACTCACACACTAACCCCCCCGACCACACTCACACACTAACACCCACGATCACACTCACGCACTAACTCCCCCGATCACACACACACTAACACCCGATCTGACTCACACACTAACCCCCGATCACACTCACTCACTAACACCCCGATCACACTCACACACTAACACCCCTGATCACACTCACACACTAACCCCCGATCACACTCACACACTAACTCCCCCGATCACACACACACTAACACCCGATCTGACTCACACACTAACCCCCGATCACACTCACACACCAACCCCCCGATCACACTCACACACGAACCCCCCCAATCACACTCACACACTAATAACCCCGAACACACTCACACACTAACCCCCAATCACACTCACACACTAACCCCCGACCACACTCACACACTAACCCCGATCACACTCACACACTAACCCCCCGATCACACTCACACACTAACCCCCCAATCACACATGAACCCTCCCGATCACACACACACACTAACCCCCCCGACCACACTCACACACTAACCCCCCTGATCACACTCACACACTAACCACCCCGATCACACTCACACACTAACCCCCCCGATCACACTCACACACTAACCCCCCCGACCACACTCACACACTAACCCCCCGGTCACACTCACACACTAACCCCCCGATCACACTCACACACTAACCCCCCTGATCACACTGACACACTAACCACCCTGATCACACTCACACACTAACCCCCCTGATCACACTCACACACTAACCCCCCCGATCACATTCACATACTAACCCCCAATCACACTCACACACTAACCCCCGACCACACTCACACACTAACCCCCCTGATCACACTCACACACTAACCCCCCGACCACACTCACACACTAACCCCCCGATCACACTCACACACTAACCCCCCAATCACACTCACACATGAACCCTCCCGATCACACTCACACACTAACCCCCCCGACCACACTCACACACTAACCCCCCCGATCACATTCACATACTAACCCCCAATCACACTCACACACTAACCCCCGACCACACTCACACACTAACCCCCCTGATCACACTCACACACTAAACCCCCGACCACACTCACACACTAACCCCCCGATCACACTCACACACTAACCCCCAATCACACTCACACATGAACCCTCCCGATCACACTCACACACTAACCCCCCCGACCACACTCACACACTAACCCCCCTGATCACACTCACACACTAACCACCCCGATCACACTCACACACTAACCCCTAATCACACTCACACACTAACCCCCGGTCACACTCACACACTAACACCCCCGACCACACTCACACACGAACACCCCTGACCACACTCACATACTAACCCCCCTGATCACACTCACACACTAACACCCACGATCACACTCACACACTAACTCCCCCGATCACACACACACTAACACCCGATCTGACTCACACACTAACCCCCGATCACACTCACTCACAAACACCCCGATCACACTCACACACTAACACCCCTGATCACACTCACACACTAACCCCCGATCACACTCACACACTAACTCCCCCGATCACACACACACTAACACCCGATCTGACTCACACACTAACCCCCGATCACACTCACACACCAACCCCCCGATCACACTCACACACGAACCCCCCCAATCACACTCATACACTAATAACCCCGAACACACTCACACACTAACCCCCAATCACACTCACACACTAACCCCCGACCACACTCACACACTAACCCCCCCGACCACACTCACACACTAACCCCCCCGATCACACTCACACACTAACCCCCCCGACCACATTCATACACTAACCCCCCCGATCACATTCACAAACTAATCCCCCCGACCACACTCACACACTAACCCCCCCGATCAACCTCAGACACTAACACCCCCGATCACACTCACACACTAACCACCCCGATTACACTCACACACTAACCCCCCGATCACACACACACACACTATCCCCCCGATCACATTCACACACTAACCCACTGATCACACTCACACACTAACCCCCAATCACACTCACACACGAACCCCCCCAACCACACTCACACACTAACCCCCCGATCACACACACACACACACACTATCCTCCCGATCACATTCACACACTAACCCACTGATCACACTCACACACTAACCCCCAATCACACTCACACATGAACCCCCCCGACCACGCTCACACACTAACCCCCCTGATCACACTCACACACTAAACCCCCGACCACACTCACACACTAACCCCGATCACACTCACAAACTAACCCCCCGATCACACTCACACACTAACACCCCCGATCACACTCACACAAGAAGCCCCCCGATAACACGCACACACTAACCCCCCCCGACCACATTCACACACTAACCACCCCGATCACACTCACACACTAACCCCCAATCACACTCACACACTAACCACCCCGATCACACTCACACACTAACCCCCAATCACACTCACACACTAACCCCCGGTCACACTCACACACTAACCCCTACGACCACACTCACACACTAACCCCCCCCCCAATCACACTCACACACTAACCCCCCCTGACCACACTCACACACTAACCCCCCTGTTCACACTCACACACTAACCCCCGATTACACTCACACAATAACACACCCTGATCACACTCACACATTAACCCCCCGATTACACTCACACAATAACACCCCCGATCACACTCAAACACTAACCCCCCGATCACACTCACTCACTAACCCCCGAACACACTCACACTCTAACACCCCTGATCACACTCACACACTAACCCGCCGATTACACTCACACACAAACCCCCCTGAACACACACACACACTAACACCCACGATCACACTCACACACTAACTCCCCCGCTCACACTCACACACTAACACCCCCGACCACACTCACACACTAACCCCCCCAATCAAACTCACACACTAAACTCGCGACCACACTCACACACTAAACCCACCGATCACACTCACACACTAACCCCCCGATCACACTGACACAAAAACCACCCTGATCACACTCACACACTAACCCCCCTGATCACACTCACACACTAAACCCCCCGATCACATTCACATACTAACCCCCAAGCACACACACACACTAACCCCCGACCACACTCACACACTAACCCCCAGTCACACACACACACTAACCCCCGACCACACTCACACACTCACCCCCGGATCACATTCACACACTAATCACGCGACCACACTCACACACTAATCCCCCTGATCACACTCACACACTAACCCCCGATCACACTCACACACTAATCCCCCGACCACACTCACACACTAACCCCGATCACACTCACACACTAACCCCCCGATCACACTCACACACTAACCCCCCAATCACACATGAACCCTCCCGATCACACTCACACACTAACCCCCCTGATCACACTCACACACTAACCACCCCGATCACACTCACACACTAACCCCCCCGACCACACTCACACATTAACCCCCGGTCACACTCACACACTAACCCCGCCGACCACACTCACACACTAACCCCCCGGTCACACTCACACACTAACCCCCGATCACACTCACACACTAACACCCACGATCACACTCACACACTAACTCCCCCGATCACACTCGCACACTAACACCCGATCTCACTCACACACTAACCCCCCAATCACACTCACACACTAACACCCCGATCACACTCACACACTAACACCCCTGATCACACTCACACACTAACCCTCGATCACATTCACACACCAACCCCCCGATCACACTCACACACTAACACCCCCGATCACACTCACACACTAATAACCCCGATCATACTCACACACTAACCCCCAATCACACTCACACACTAACCCCCGACCACACTCACACACTAACCCCCCCGACCACACTCACACACTAACACCCACGATCACACTCACGCACTAACTCCCCCGATCACACACACACTAACACCCGATCTGACTCACACACTAACCCCCGATCACACTCACTCACTAACACCCCGATCACACTCACACACTAACACCCCTGATCACACTCAAACACTAACCCCCGATCACACTCACACACTAACTCCCCCGATCACACACACACTAACACCCGATCTGACTCACACACTAACCCCCCCGACCACACTCACACACTAACACCCCCGATCACACTCACACACTAACCCCCCCGACCACACTCATACACTAACCCCCCCGATCACATTCACAAACTAATCCCCCCGGTCACACTCACACACTAACCCCCCTGATCACACTCACACACTAACTCCCACGATCACACTCACACACTAACTCCCCCGATCACACTCGCACACTAACACCCGATCTCACTCACACACTAACTCCCGATCACACTCACACACTAACACCCCGATCACACTCACACACTAACACCCCTGATCACACTCACACACTAACCCCCGTTCACACTCACACACCAACCCCCCGATCACACTCACACACTAACACTCCGACCACACTCACACACTAACCCCCGGTCACATTCACACACTAACCCCGCCGACCACACTCACACACTAACCCCCCGGTCACACTCACACACTAACCCCCGATCACACTCACACACTAACACCCACGATCACACTCACACACTAACTCCCCCGATCACACTCGCACACTAACACCCGATCTCACTCACACACTAACCCCCCAATCACACTCACACACTAACACCCCGATCACACTCACACACTAACACCCCTGATCACACTCACACACTAACCCTCGATCACATTCACACACCAACCCCCCGATCACACTCACACACTAACACCCCCGATCACACTCACACACTAATAACCCCGATCATACTCACACACTAACCCCCAATCACACTCACACACTAACCCCCGACCACACTCACACACTAAACCCCCCGACCACACTCACACACTAACACCCACGATCACACTCACGCACTAACTCCCCCGATCACACACACACTAACACCCGATCTGACTCACACACTAACCCCCGATCACACTCACTCACTAACACCCCGATCACACTCACACACTAACACCCCTGATCACACTCAAACACTAACCCCCGATCACACTCACACACTAACTCCCCCGATCACACTCACACACTAACCCCCCCGACCACACTCACACACTAACACCCCCGATCACACTCACACACTAACCCCCCCGACCACACTCATACACTAACCCCCCCGATCACATTCACAAACTAATCCCCCCGGTCACACTCACACACTAACCCCCCCGATCACACTCACAAACTAACCCCCGATCACATCACACACTAACATCCCCTGATCACATTCACATACAAACCACCAATCACACTCAGACACGAACCCCCGATCACACTCGCACACTAACCCCTGATCACACTCGCACACTAACACCCGATCACACTCACACACTAACACCCCTATCGCACTCACAGACTAACACCCCCATCACACTCACACACTAACCCCTGATCACACTCACATACTAACACCCGATCACACTCACACACTAACACCCCCATCACACTCACACACTAACCCCTGATCACACTCACACATTAACCTCCCATCACACTCACACACTAACCCCTTCGATCACACTTACACACTAACCCCTTGATCACACTCACACACTAACCCCCACGATCACACTCACACACTAACACCCCCATTACACTCACACACTAACTTCCAATCACACTCACACACTAACACCCACATCACACTCACTCACTAATCCCCAACCACACTCACACACTAACCCCAATCACACACACAAACTAACCCCCTGAGCACACTCACACACTAACACCCCCATTTCACTCACACACTAAGCCCCTAATCACACTCACACATTAACCTCCAATCACACTCACACACTAACCCCCGATCACACTTACACACTAACCCCCTGATCACACTCACACACTAAACACCGATCACACTCACACACTAACCCCCCGATCACACCCACACAGTAATCCGCCGACCACATTCACACACTGACCCCCTGATCACACTCATACACTAACCCCCCTGATCACACTCACACACTAACCCCCCGACCACACTCACACACTAATCCCCCGACCACATTCACACACTAACCCCCCTGATCACACTCACACACTAACCCCCCCGATCACATTCACACTCGAATCCCCCCGATAACACTCACACACTAAACACCCCCGACCACACTCACACACTAACCCCTCAGATCACACTCACACACTAACCCCCTGAACACACACACACTAACACCCAAGATCACACTTACACACTAACTCCCGCGCTCACACTCACACACTAACCCCCGATCTAACTCAAACACTGAGCCCCTGATCACACTCACACACTAACCCCCCGATCACACTCACACACTAAACCCCAATCACACTCACACACTAACCCCCTGAACACACACACACTAACACCCAAGATCACACTTACACACTAACTCCCGCGCTCACACTCACACACTAACCCCCGATCTAACTCAAACACTGAGCCCCTGATCACACTCACACACTAACCCCCCGATCACACTCACACACTAAACCCCAATCACACTCACACACTAACCCCCTGAACACACACACACTAACACCCAAGATCACACTTACACACTAACTCCCGCGCTCACACTCACACACTAACCCCCGATCTAACTCAAACACTGAGCCCCTGATCACACTCACACACTAACCCCCCGGTCACACTCACACACTAACCCCTACGACCACACTCACACACTAACCCCCCCCCAATCACACTCACACACTAACCCCCCTGACCACACTCACACACTAACCCCCCTGTTCACACTCACACACTAACCCCCGATTACACTCACACAATAACACCCCCTGATCACACTCACACATTAACCCCCGATTACACTCACACAATAACACCCCCGATCACACTCAAACACTAACCCCCCGATCACACTCACTCACTAACCCCCGAACACACTCACACTCTAACACCCCTGATCACACTCACACACTAACCCGCCGATTACACTCACACACAAACCCCCCTGAACACACACACACACTAACACCCACGATCACACTCACACACTAACTCCCCCGCTCACACTCACACACTAACACCCCCGACCACACTCACACACTAACCCCCCCAATCAAACTCACACACTAAACTCGCGACCACACTCACACACTAAACCCACCGATCACACTCACACACTAACCCCCCTGATCACACTGACACAAAAACCACCCTGATCACACTCACACACTAACCCCCCTGATCACACTCACACACTAACCCCCCCGATCACATTCACATACTAACCCCCAAGCACACACACACACTAACCCCCGACCACACTCACACACTAACCCCCAGTCACACACACACACTAACCCCGCCGACCACACTCACACACTAACCCCCGATCACACTCACACACTAACACCCACGATCACACTCACACACTAACTCCCCCGATCACACTCGCACACTAACCCCCGATCACACTCACACACTAATCCCCCGACCACACTCACACACTAACACCCCGATCACACTCACACACTAACCCCCCTGTTCACACTCACACACTAACCCCCGATTACACTCACACAATAACACCCCCTGATCACACTCACACATTAACCCCCGATTACACTCACACAATAACACCCCCGATCACACTCAAACACTAACCCCCCGATCACACTCACTCACTAACCCCCGAACACACTCACACTCTAACACCCCTGATCACACTCACACACTAACCCGCCGATTACACTCACACACAAACCCCCCTGAACACACACACACACTAACACCCACGATCACACTCACACACTAACTCCCCCGCTCACACTCACACACTAACACCCCCGACCACACTCACACACTAACCCCCCCAATCAAACTCACACACTAAACTCGCGACCACACTCACACACTAAACCCACCGATCACACTCACACACTAACCCCCCTGATCACACTGACACAAAAACCACCCTGATCACACTCACACACTAACCCCCCTGATCACACTCACACACTAACCCCCCCGATCACATTCACATACTAACCCCCAAGCACACACACACACTAACCCCCGACCACACTCACACACTAACCCCCAGTCACACACACACACTAACCCCGCCGACCACACTCACACACTAACCCCCGATCACACTCACACACTAACACCCACGATCACACTCACACACTAACTCCCCCGATCACACTCGCACACTAACCCCCGATCACACTCACACACTAATCCCCCGACCACACTCACACACTAACACCCCGATCACACTCACACACTAACCCCCCTGTTCACACTCACACACTAACCCCCGATTACACTCACACAATAACACCCCCTGATCACACTCACACATTAACCCCCGATTACACTCACACAATAACACCCCCGATCACACTCAAACACTAACCCCCCGATCACACTCACTCACTAACCCCCGAACACACTCACACTCTAACACCCCTGATCACACTCACACACTAACCCGCCGATTACACTCACACACAAACCCCCCTGAACACACACACACACTAACACCCACGATCACACTCACACACTAACTCCCCCGCTCACACTCACACACTAACACCCCCGACCACACTCACACACTAACCCCCCCAATCAAACTCACACACTAAACTCGCGACCACACTCACACACTAAACCCACCGATCACACTCACACACTAACCCCCCTGATCACACTGACACAAAAACCACCCTGATCACACTCACACACTAACCCCCCTGATCACACTCACACACTAACCCCCCCGATCACATTCACATACTAACCCCCAAGCACACACACACACTAACCCCCGACCACACTCACACACTAACCCCCAGTCACACACACACACTAACCCCGCCGACCACACTCACACACTAACCCCCGATCACACTCACACACTAACACCCACGATCACACTCACACACTAACTCCCCCGATCACACTCGCACACTAACCCCCGATCACACTCACACACTAATCCCCCGACCACACTCACACACTAACACCCCGATCACACTCACACACTAACCCCCCTGTTCACACTCACACACTAACCCCCGATTACACTCACACAATAACACCCCCTGATCACACTCACACATTAACCCCCGATTACACTCACACAATAACACCCCCGATCACACTCAAACACTAACCCCCCGATCACACTCACTCACTAACCCCCGAACACACTCACACTCTAACACCCCTGATCACACTCACACACTAACCCGCCGATTACACTCACACACAAACCCCCCTGAACACACACACACACTAACACCCACGATCACACTCACACACTAACTCCCCCGCTCACACTCACACACTAACACCCCCGACCACACTCACACACTAACCCCCCCAATCAAACTCACACACTAAACTCGCGACCACACTCACACACTAAACCCACCGATCACACTCACACACTAACCCCCCTGATCACACTGACACAAAAACCACCCTGATCACACTCACACACTAACCCCCCTGATCACACTCACACACTAACCCCCCCGATCACATTCACATACTAACCCCCAAGCACACACACACACTAACCCCCGACCACACTCACACACTAACCCCCAGTCACACACACACACTAACCCCCGACCACACTCACACACTCACCCCCGGATCACATTCACACACTAATCACGCGACCACACTCACACACTAATCCCCCTGATCACACTCACACACTAACCCCCGATCACACTCACACACTAATCCCCCGACCACACTCACACACTAACCCCGATCACACTCACACACTAACCCCCCGATCACACTCACACACTAACCCCCCAATCACACATGAACCCTCCCGATCACACTCACACACTAACCCCCCTGATCACACTCACACACTAACCACCCCGATCACACTCACACACTAACCCCCCCGACCACACTCACACATTAACCCCCGGTCACACTCACACACTAACCCCGCCGACCACACTCACACACTAACCCCCCGGTCACACTCACACACTAACCCCCGATCACACTCACACACTAACACCCACGATCACACTCACACACTAACTCCCCCGATCACACTCGCACACTAACACCCGATCTCACTCACACACTAACCCCCCAATCACACTCACACACTAACACCCCGATCACACTCACACACTAACACCCCTGATCACACTCACACACTAACCCTCGATCACATTCACACACCAACCCCCCGATCACACTCACACACTAACACCCCCGATCACACTCACACACTAATAACCCCGATCATACTCACACACTAACCCCCAATCACACTCACACACTAACCCCCGACCACACTCACACAGTAACCCCCCCGACCACACTCACACACTAACACCCACGATCACACTCACGCACTAACTCCCCCGATCACACACACACTAACACCCGATCTGACTCACACACTAACCCCCGATCACACTCACTCACTAACACCCCGATCACACTCACACACTAACACCCCTGATCACACTCAAACACTAACCCCCGATCACACTCACACACTAACTCCCCCGATCACACACACACTAACACCCGATCTGACTCACACACTAACCCCCCCGACCACACTCACACACTAACACCCCCGATCACACTCACACACTAACCCCCCCGACCACACTCATACACTAACCCCCCCGATCACATTCACAAACTAATCCCCCCGGTCACACTCACACACTAACCCCCCTGATCACACTCACACACTAACTCCCACGATCACACTCACACACTAACTCCCCCGATCACACTCGCACACTAACACCCGATCTCACTCACACACTAACTCCCGATCACACTCACACACTAACACCCCGATCACACTCACACACTAACACCCCTGATCACACTCACACACTAACCCCCGTTCACACTCACACACCAACCCCCCGATCACACTCACACACTAACACTCCGACCACACTCACACACTAACCCCCGGTCACACTCACACACTAACCCCGCCGACCACACTCACACACTAACCCCCCGGTCACACTCACACACTAACCCCCGATCACACTCACACACTAACACCCACGATCACACTCACACACTAACTCCCCCGATCACACTCGCACACTAACACCCGATCTCACTCACACACTAACCCCCCAATCACACTCACACACTAACACCCCGATCACACTCACACACTAACACCCCTGATCACACTCACACACTAACCCTCGATCACATTCACACACCAACCCCCCGATCACACTCACACACTAACACCCCCGATCACACTCACACACTAATAACCCCGATCATACTCACACACTAACCCCCAATCACACTCACACACTAACCCCCGACCACACTCACACACTAACCCCCCCGACCACACTCACACACTAACACCCACGATCACACTCACGCACTAACTCCCCCGATCACACACACACTAACACCCGATCTGACTCACACACTAACCCCCGATCACACTCACTCACTAACACCCCGATCACACTCACACACTAACACCCCTGATCACACTCAAACACTAACCCCCGATCACACTCACACACTAACTCCCCCGATCACACACACACTAACACCCGATCTGACTCACACACTAACCCCCCCGACCACACTCACACACTAACACCCCCGATCACACTCACACACTAACCCCCCCGACCACACTCATACACTAACCCCCCCGATCACATTCACAAACTAATCCCCCCGGTCACACTCACACACTAACCCCCCCGATCACACTCACAAACTAACCCCCGATCACATCACACACTAACATCCCCTGATCACATTCACATACAAACCACCAATCACACTCAGACACGAACCCCCGATCACACTCGCACACTAACCCCTGATCACACTCGCACACTAACACCCGATCACACTCACACACTAACACCCCTATCGCACTCACAGACTAACACCCCCATCACACTCACACACTAACCCCTGATCACACTCACATACTAACACCCGATCACACTCACACACTAACACCCCCATCACACTCACACACTAACCCCTGATCACACTCACACATTAACCTCCCATCACACTCACACACTAACCCCTTCGATCACACTTACACACTAACCCCTTGATCACACTCACACACTAACCCCCACGATCACACTCACACACTAACACCCCCATTACACTCACACACTAACTTCCAATCACACTCACACACTAACACCCACATCACACTCACTCACTAATCCCCAACCACACTCACACACTAACCCCAATCACACACACAAACTAACCCCCTGAGCACACTCACACACTAACACCCCCATTTCACTCACACACTAAGCCCCTAATCACACTCACACATTAACCTCCAATCACACTCACACACTAACCCCCGATCACACTTACACACTAACCCCCTGATCACACTCACACACTAAACACCGATCACACTCACACACTAACCCCCCGATCACACCCACACAGTAATCCGCCGACCACATTCACACACTGACCCCCTGATCACACTCATACACTAACCCCCCTGATCACACTCACACACTAACCCCCCGACCATACTCACACACTAATCCCCCGACCACATTCACACACTAACCCCCCTGATCACACTCACACACTAACCCCCCCGATCACATTCACACTCGAATCCCCCCGATAACACTCACACACTAAACCCCCCCGACCACACTCACACACTAACCCCTCAGATCACACTCACACACTAACCCCCTGAACACACACACACTAACACCCAAGATCACACTTACACACTAACTCCCGCGCTCACACTCACACACTAACCCCCGATCTAACTCAAACACTGAGCCCCTGATCACACTCACACACTAACCCCCCGATCACACTCACACACTAAACCCCAATCACACTCACACACTAACCCCCTGAACACACACACACTAACACCCAAGATCACACTTACACACTAACTCCCGCGCTCACACTCACACACTAACCCCCGATCTAACTCAAACACTGAGCCCCTGATCACACTCACACACTAACCCCCCGATCACACTCACACACTAAACCCCAATCACACTCACACACTAACCCCCGACCACATTCACACACTAAACCACCCAAACACACTCACACACTAAACCCCCGATCACACTCACACACTAACCCCCGACCACACTCACACACTAAACCACCCAAACACACTCACACACTAACCCCCCCGATCACACTCACACACTAACCCACCGACCACACTCACACACTAAACCCCCGACCACGCTCACACACTAACCCCCGGATCACACTCACACACTAACCCCCCGATCACACTGACACACTAACCACCCTGATCACACTCACACACTAACCCTCGATCACATTCACACACCAACCCCCCGATCACACTCACACACTAACACCCCCGATCACACTCACACACTAATAACCCCGATCATACTCACACACTAACCCCCAATCACACTCACACACTAACCCCCGACCACACTCACACACTAAACCCCCCGACCACACTCACACACTAACACCCACGATCACACTCACGCACTAACTCCCCCGATCACACACACACTAACACCCGATCTGACTCACACACTAACCCCCGATCACACTCACTCACTAACACCCCGATCACACTCACACACTAACACCCCTGATCACACTCAAACACTAACCCCCGATCACACTCACACACTAACTCCCCCGATCACACTCACACACTAACCCCCCCGACCACACTCACACACTAACACCCCCGATCACACTCACACACTAACCCCCCCGACCACACTCATACACTAACCCCCCCGATCACATTCACAAACTAATCCCCCCGGTCACACTCACACACTAACCCCCCCGATCACACTCACAAACTAACCCCCGATCACATCACACACTAACATCCCCTGATCACATTCACATACAAACCACCAATCACACTCAGACACGAACCCCCGATCACACTCGCACACTAACCCCTGATCACACTCGCACACTAACACCCGATCACACTCACACACTAACACCCCTATCGCACTCACAGACTAACACCCCCATCACACTCACACACTAACCCCTGATCACACTCACATACTAACACCCGATCACACTCACACACTAACACCCCCATCACACTCACACACTAACCCCTGATCACACTCACACATTAACCTCCCATCACACTCACACACTAACCCCTTCGATCACACTTACACACTAACCCCTTGATCACACTCACACACTAACCCCCACGATCACACTCACACACTAACACCCCCATTACACTCACACACTAACTTCCAATCACACTCACACACTAACACCCACATCACACTCACTCACTAATCCCCAACCACACTCACACACTAACCCCAATCACACACACAAACTAACCCCCTGAGCACACTCACACACTAACACCCCCATTTCACTCACACACTAAGCCCCTAATCACACTCACACATTAACCTCCAATCACACTCACACACTAACCCCCGATCACACTTACACACTAACCCCCTGATCACACTCACACACTAAACACCGATCACACTCACACACTAACCCCCCGATCACACCCACACAGTAATCCGCCGACCACATTCACACACTGACCCCCTGATCACACTCATACACTAACCCCCCTGATCACACTCACACACTAACCCCCCGACCACACTCACACACTAATCCCCCGACCACATTCACACACTAACCCCCCTGATCACACTCACACACTAACCCCCCCGATCACATTCACACTCGAATCCCCCCGATAACACTCACACACTAAACACCCCCGACCACACTCACACACTAACCCCTCAGATCACACTCACACACTAACCCCCTGAACACACACACACTAACACCCAAGATCACACTTACACACTAACTCCCGCGCTCACACTCACACACTAACCCCCGATCTAACTCAAACACTGAGCCCCTGATCACACTCACACACTAACCCCCCGATCACACTCACACACTAAACCCCAATCACACTCACACACTAACCCCCTGAACACACACACACTAACACCCAAGATCACACTTACACACTAACTCCCGCGCTCACACTCACACACTAACCCCCGATCTAACTCAAACACTGAGCCCCTGATCACACTCACACACTAACCCCCCGATCACACTCACACACTAAACCCCAATCACACTCACACACTAACCCCCTGAACACACACACACTAACACCCAAGATCACACTTACACACTAACTCCCGCGCTCACACTCACACACTAACCCCCGATCTAACTCAAACACTGAGCCCCTGATCACACTCACACACTAACCCCCCGGTCACACTCACACACTAACCCCTACGACCACACTCACACACTAACCCCCCCCCAATCACACTCACACACTAACCCCCCTGACCACACTCACACACTAACCCCCCTGTTCACACTCACACACTAACCCCCGATTACACTCACACAATAACACCCCCTGATCACACTCACACATTAACCCCCGATTACACTCACACAATAACACCCCCGATCACACTCAAACACTAACCCCCCGATCACACTCACTCACTAACCCCCGAACACACTCACACTCTAACACCCCTGATCACACTCACACACTAACCCGCCGATTACACTCACACACAAACCCCCCTGAACACACACACACACTAACACCCACGATCACACTCACACACTAACTCCCCCGCTCACACTCACACACTAACACCCCCGACCACACTCACACACTAACCCCCCCAATCAAACTCACACACTAAACTCGCGACCACACTCACACACTAAACCCACCGATCACACTCACACACTAACCCCCCTGATCACACTGACACAAAAACCACCCTGATCACACTCACACACTAACCCCCCTGATCACACTCACACACTAACCCCCCCGATCACATTCACATACTAACCCCCAAGCACACACACACACTAACCCCCGACCACACTCACACACTAACCCCCAGTCACACACACACACTAACCCCGCCGACCACACTCACACACTAACCCCCGATCACACTCACACACTAACACCCACGATCACACTCACACACTAACTCCCCCGATCACACTCGCACACTAACCCCCGATCACACTCACACACTAATCCCCCGACCACACTCACACACTAACACCCCGATCACACTCACACACTAACCCCCCTGTTCACACTCACACACTAACCCCCGATTACACTCACACAATAACACCCCCTGATCACACTCACACATTAACCCCCGATTACACTCACACAATAACACCCCCGATCACACTCAAACACTAACCCCCCGATCACACTCACTCACTAACCCCCGAACACACTCACACTCTAACACCCCTGATCACACTCACACACTAACCCGCCGATTACACTCACACACAAACCCCCCTGAACACACACACACACTAACACCCACGATCACACTCACACACTAACTCCCCCGCTCACACTCACACACTAACACCCCCGACCACACTCACACACTAACCCCCCCAATCAAACTCACACACTAAACTCGCGACCACACTCACACACTAAACCCACCGATCACACTCACACACTAACCCCCCTGATCACACTGACACAAAAACCACCCTGATCACACTCACACACTAACCCCCCTGATCACACTCACACACTAACCCCCCCGATCACATTCACATACTAACCCCCAAGCACACACACACACTAACCCCCGACCACACTCACACACTAACCCCCAGTCACACACACACACTAACCCCGCCGACCACACTCACACACTAACCCCCGATCACACTCACACACTAACACCCACGATCACACTCACACACTAACTCCCCCGATCACACTCGCACACTAACCCCCGATCACACTCACACACTAATCCCCCGACCACACTCACACACTAACACCCCGATCACACTCACACACTAACCCCCCTGTTCACACTCACACACTAACCCCCGATTACACTCACACAATAACACCCCCTGATCACACTCACACATTAACCCCCGATTACACTCACACAATAACACCCCCGATCACACTCAAACACTAACCCCCCGATCACACTCACTCACTAACCCCCGAACACACTCACACTCTAACACCCCTGATCACACTCACACACTAACCCGCCGATTACACTCACACACAAACCCCCCTGAACACACACACACACTAACACCCACGATCACACTCACACACTAACTCCCCCGCTCACACTCACACACTAACACCCCCGACCACACTCACACACTAACCCCCCCAATCAAACTCACACACTAAACTCGCGACCACACTCACACACTAAACCCACCGATCACACTCACACACTAACCCCCCTGATCACACTGACACAAAAACCACCCTGATCACACTCACACACTAACCCCCCTGATCACACTCACACACTAACCCCCCCGATCACATTCACATACTAACCCCCAAGCACACACACACACTAACCCCCGACCACACTCACACACTAACCCCCAGTCACACACACACACTAACCCCCGACCACACTCACACACTCACCCCCGGATCACATTCACACACTAATCACGCGACCACACTCACACACTAATCCCCCTGATCACACTCACACACTAACCCCCGATCACACTCACACACTAATCCCCCGACCACACTCACACACTAACCCCGATCACACTCACACACTAACCCCCCGATCACACTCACACACTAACCCCCCAATCACACATGAACCCTCCCGATCACACTCACACACTAACCCCCCTGATCACACTCACACACTAACCACCCCGATCACACTCACACACTAACCCCCCCGACCACACTCACACATTAACCCCCGGTCACACTCACACACTAACCCCGCCGACCACACTCACACACTAACCCCCCGGTCACACTCACACACTAACCCCCGATCACACTCACACACTAACACCCACGATCACACTCACACACTAACTCCCCCGATCACACTCGCACACTAACACCCGATCTCACTCACACACTAACCCCCCAATCACACTCACACACTAACACCCCGATCACACTCACACACTAACACCCCTGATCACACTCACACACTAACCCTCGATCACATTCACACACCAACCCCCCGATCACACTCACACACTAACACCCCCGATCACACTCACACACTAATAACCCCGATCATACTCACACACTAACCCCCAATCACACTCACACACTAACCCCCGACCACACTCACACAGTAACCCCCCCGACCACACTCACACACTAACACCCACGATCACACTCACGCACTAACTCCCCCGATCACACACACACTAACACCCGATCTGACTCACACACTAACCCCCGATCACACTCACTCACTAACACCCCGATCACACTCACACACTAACACCCCTGATCACACTCAAACACTAACCCCCGATCACACTCACACACTAACTCCCCCGATCACACACACACTAACACCCGATCTGACTCACACACTAACCCCCCCGACCACACTCACACACTAACACCCCCGATCACACTCACACACTAACCCCCCCGACCACACTCATACACTAACCCCCCCGATCACATTCACAAACTAATCCCCCCGGTCACACTCACACACTAACCCCCCTGATCACACTCACACACTAACTCCCACGATCACACTCACACACTAACTCCCCCGATCACACTCGCACACTAACACCCGATCTCACTCACACACTAACTCCCGATCACACTCACACACTAACACCCCGATCACACTCACACACTAACACCCCTGATCACACTCACACACTAACCCCCGTTCACACTCACACACCAACCCCCCGATCACACTCACACACTAACACTCCGACCACACTCACACACTAACCCCCGGTCACACTCACACACTAACCCCGCCGACCACACTCACACACTAACCCCCCGGTCACACTCACACACTAACCCCCGATCACACTCACACACTAACACCCACGATCACACTCACACACTAACTCCCCCGATCACACTCGCACACTAACACCCGATCTCACTCACACACTAACCCCCCAATCACACTCACACACTAACACCCCGATCACACTCACACACTAACACCCCTGATCACACTCACACACTAACCCTCGATCACATTCACACACCAACCCCCCGATCACACTCACACACTAACACCCCCGATCACACTCACACACTAATAACCCCGATCATACTCACACACTAACCCCCAATCACACTCACACACTAACCCCCGACCACACTCACACACTAACCCCCCCGACCACACTCACACACTAACACCCACGATCACACTCACGCACTAACTCCCCCGATCACACACACACTAACACCCGATCTGACTCACACACTAACCCCCGATCACACTCACTCACTAACACCCCGATCACACTCACACACTAACACCCCTGATCACACTCAAACACTAACCCCCGATCACACTCACACACTAACTCCCCCGATCACACACACACTAACACCCGATCTGACTCACACACTAACCCCCCCGACCACACTCACACACTAACACCCCCGATCACACTCACACACTAACCCCCCCGACCACACTCATACACTAACCCCCCCGATCACATTCACAAACTAATCCCCCCGGTCACACTCACACACTAACCCCCCCGATCACACTCACAAACTAACCCCCGATCACATCACACACTAACATCCCCTGATCACATTCACATACAAACCACCAATCACACTCAGACACGAACCCCCGATCACACTCGCACACTAACCCCTGATCACACTCGCACACTAACACCCGATCACACTCACACACTAACACCCCTATCGCACTCACAGACTAACACCCCCATCACACTCACACACTAACCCCTGATCACACTCACATACTAACACCCGATCACACTCACACACTAACACCCCCATCACACTCACACACTAACCCCTGATCACACTCACACATTAACCTCCCATCACACTCACACACTAACCCCTTCGATCACACTTACACACTAACCCCTTGATCACACTCACACACTAACCCCCACGATCACACTCACACACTAACACCCCCATTACACTCACACACTAACTTCCAATCACACTCACACACTAACACCCACATCACACTCACTCACTAATCCCCAACCACACTCACACACTAACCCCAATCACACACACAAACTAACCCCCTGAGCACACTCACACACTAACACCCCCATTTCACTCACACACTAAGCCCCTAATCACACTCACACATTAACCTCCAATCACACTCACACACTAACCCCCGATCACACTTACACACTAACCCCCTGATCACACTCACACACTAAACACCGATCACACTCACACACTAACCCCCCGATCACACCCACACAGTAATCCGCCGACCACATTCACACACTGACCCCCTGATCACACTCATACACTAACCCCCCTGATCACACTCACACACTAACCCCCCGACCATACTCACACACTAATCCCCCGACCACATTCACACACTAACCCCCCTGATCACACTCACACACTAACCCCCCCGATCACATTCACACTCGAATCCCCCCGATAACACTCACACACTAAACCCCCCCGACCACACTCACACACTAACCCCTCAGATCACACTCACACACTAACCCCCTGAACACACACACACTAACACCCAAGATCACACTTACACACTAACTCCCGCGCTCACACTCACACACTAACCCCCGATCTAACTCAAACACTGAGCCCCTGATCACACTCACACACTAACCCCCCGATCACACTCACACACTAAACCCCAATCACACTCACACACTAACCCCCTGAACACACACACACTAACACCCAAGATCACACTTACACACTAACTCCCGCGCTCACACTCACACACTAACCCCCGATCTAACTCAAACACTGA
Organism: Chiloscyllium plagiosum; assembly: GCF_037043375.1. Taxonomy (NCBI): domain Eukaryota; kingdom Metazoa; phylum Chordata; class Chondrichthyes; order Orectolobiformes; family Hemiscylliidae; genus Chiloscyllium; species Chiloscyllium plagiosum. Next base: position 4,667,798 of record NW_028270163.1, on the reverse strand, counting down.
GCCCCTGATCACACTCACACACTAACCCCCCGATCACACTCACACACTAAACCCCAATCACACTCACACACTAACCCCCGACCACATTCACACACTAAACCACCCAAACACACTCACACACTAAACCCCCGATCACACTCACACACTAACCCCCGACCACACTCACACACTAAACCACCCAAACACACTCACACACTAACCCCCCCGATCACACTCACACACTAACCCACCGACCACACTCACACACTAAACCCCCGACCACGCTCACACACTAACCCCCGGATCACACTCACACACTAACCCCCCGATCACACTGACACACTAACCACCCTGATCACACTCACACACTAACCCCCCTGATCACACTCACACACTAACCCCCCCGATCACATTCACATACTAACCCCCAATCACACTCACACACTAACCCCCGACCACACTCACACACTAACCTCCCTGATCACACTCACACACTAACCCCCCGACCACACTCACACACTAACCCCCCGATCACACTCACACACTAACCCGCCAATCACACTCACACATGAACCGTCCCGATCACACTCACACACTAACCCCCCCGACCACACTCACACACTAACCCCCCCCGATCAAATTCACATACTAACCCCCAATTACACTCACACACTAACCCCCGACCACACTCACACACTAACCCCCCTGATCACACTCACACACTAACCCCCCGACCACACTCACACAAGAACCCCCCCGATAACACGCACACACTAACCCCGCCCGACCACATTCACACACTAACCACCCCGATCACACTCACACACTAACCCCCAATCACACTCACACACTAACCACCCCGATCACACTCACACACTAACACCCACGATCACACTCACGCACTAACTCCCCCGATCACACACACACTAACACCCGATCTGACTCACACACTAACCCCCGATCACACTCACTCACTAACACCCCGATCACACTCACACACTAACACCCCTGATCACACTCAAACACTAACCCCCGATCACACTCACACACTAACTCCCCCGATCACACACACACTAACACCCGATCTGACTCACACACTAACCCTCCCGATCACACTCACACACTAACCCCCCCGACCACACTCATACACTAACCCCCCCGATCACATTCACAAACTAATCCCCCCGGTCACACTCACACACTAACACCCCTGATCACACTCACACACTAACTCCCACGATCACACTCACACACTAACTCCCCCGATCACACTCGCACACTAACACCCGATCTCACTCACACACTAACCCCTGATCACACTCACACACTAACACCCGATCACACTCACACACTAACACCCCTATCGCACTCACAGACTAACACCCCCATCACACTCACACACTAACCCCTGATCACACTCACATACTAACACCCGATCACACTCACACACTAACACCCCCATCACACTCACACACTAACCCCTGATCACACTCACACATTAACCTCCCATCACACTCACACACTAACCCCTTCGATCACACTTACACACTAACCCCTTGATCACACTCACACACTAACCCCCACGATCACACTCACACACTAACACCCCCATTACACTCACACACTAACTTCCAATCACACTCACACACTAACACCCACATCACACTCACTCACTAATCCCCAACCACACTCACACACTAACCCCAATCACACACACAAACTAACCCCCTGAGCACACTCACACACTAACACCCCCATTTCACTCACACACTAAGCCCCTAATCACACTCACACATTAACCTCCAATCACACTCACACACTAACCCCCGATCACACTTACACACTAACCCCCTGATCACACTCACACACTAAACACCGATCACACTCACACACTAACCCCCCGATCACACCCACACAGTAATCCGCCGACCACATTCACACACTGACCCCCTGATCACACTCATACACTAACCCCCCTGATCACACTCACACACTAACCCCCCGACCACACTCACACACTAATCCCCCGACCACATTCACACACTAACCCCCCTGATCACACTCACACACTAACCCCCCCGATCACATTCACACTCGAATCCCCCCGATAACACTCACACACTAAACCCCCCCGACCACACTCACACACTAACCCCCGACCACATTCACACACTAAACCACCCAAACACACTCACACACTAAACCCCCCGATCACACTCACACACTAACCCCCGACCACACTCACACACTAAACCACCCAAACACACTCACACACTAACCCCCCCGATCACACTCACACACTAACCCCCCGACCACACTCACACACTAAACCCCCGACCACGCTCACACACTAACCCCCGGATCACACTCACACACTAACCCCCCGATCACACTGACACACTAACCACCCTGATCACACTCACACACTAACCCCCCTGATCACACTCACACACTAACCCCCCCGATCACATTCACATACTAACCCCCCTGATCACACTCACACACTAACCCCCCGACCACAATCACACACTAACCCCCCGATCACACTCACACACTAACCCCCCAATCACACTCACACATGAACCGTCCCGATCACACTCACACACTAACCCCCCCGACCACACTCACACACTAACCCCCCCCCGATCAAATTCACATACTAACCCCCAATTACACTCACACACTAACCCCCGACCACACTCACACACTAACCCCCCTGATCACACTCACACACTAACCCCCCGACCACACTCACACAAGAACCCCCCCGATAACACGCACACACTAACCCCCCCCGACCACATTCACACACTAACCACCCCGATCACACTCACACACTAACCCCCAATCACACTCACACACTAACCACCCCGATCACACTCACACACTAACCCCCAATCACACTCACACACTAACCCCCCGACCACACTCACACACTAACCCCTACGACCACACTCACACACTAAACCCCCCCAATCACACTCACACACTAACCCCCCCTGACCACACTCACACACTAACCCCCCTGTTCACACTCACACACTAACCCCCGATTACACTCACACAATAACACACCCTGATCACACTCACACATTAACCCCCCGATTACACTCACACAATAACACCCCCGACCACACTCACACACTAACCCCCCTGATCACACTCACACACTAACCCCCCGACCACACTCACACACTAACCCCCCGATCACACTCACACACTAACCCCCCAATCACACTCACACATGAACCCTCCCGATCACACTCACACACTAACCCCCCCGACCACACACACACTAACCCCCCCCGATCAAATTCACAGACTAACCCCCAATCACACTCACACACTAACCCCCGACCACACTCACACACTAACCCCCCTGATCACACTCACACACTAACCCCCCGACCACACTCACACACTAACCCCCCGATCACACTCACACACTAACCCCCCAATCACACTCACACATGAACCCTCCCGGTCACACTCACACACTAACCCCCCCGACCACACTCACACACTAACCCCCCTGATCACACTCACACACTAACCACCCCGATCACACTCACACACTAACCCCTAATCACACTCACACACTAACCCCCGGTCACACTCACACACTAACCCCCCTGACCACACTCACACACTAACACCCCTGACCACACTCACACACTAACCCCCCTGATCACACTCACACACTAACACCCATGATCACACTCACACACTAACTCCCCCGATCACACACACACTAACACCCGATCTGACTCACACACTAACCCCCGATCACACTCACTCACTAACACCCCGATCACACTCACACACTAACACCCCTGATCACACTCACACACTAACCCCCGATCACACTCACACACTAACTCCCCCGATCACACACACACTAACACCCGATCTGACTCACACACTAACCCCTGATCACACTCACACACCAACCCCCCGATCACACTCACACACGAACCCCCCCAATCACACTCACACACTAACCCCCGACCACACTCACACACTAACCCCCCCGACCACACTCACACACTAACACTTCCGACCACACTCACACACTAACCCCCCCGATCACACTCACACACTAACCCCCCCGACCACACTCATACACTAACCCCCCCGATCACATTCACAAACTAATCCCCCCGACCACACTCACACACTAACCCCCCCGATCAACCTCAGACACTAACACCCCCGATCACACTCACACACTAACCACCCCGATTACACTCACACACTAACCCCCCGATCACACACACACACACTATCCCCCCGATCACATTCACACACTAACCCACTGATCACACTCACACACTAACCCCCAATCACACTCACACACGAACCCCCCCAACCACACTCACACACTAACCCCCCGATCACACACACACACACACTATCCCCCCGATCACATTCACACACTAACCCACTGATCACACTCACACACTAACCCCCAATCACACTCACACACGAACCCCCCCGACCACGCTCACACACTAACCCCCCTGATCACACTCACACACTAACCTCCCTGATCAAACTCACACACTAAACCCCCGACTACACTCACACACTAACCCCAATCACACTCACAAACTAACCCCCCGATCACACTCACACACTAACCCCCCCGATCACACTCACACAAGAACCCCCCCGATAACACGCACACACTAACCCCCCCCGACCACATTCACACACTAACCACCCCGATCACACTCACACACTAACCCCCAATCACACTCACACACTAACCACCCCGATCACACTCACACACTAACCCCCAATCACACTCACACACTAACCCCCGGTCACACTCACACACTAACCCCTACGACCACACTCACACACTAACCCCCCCCCCAAATCACACTCACACACTAACCCCCCCTGACCACACTCACACACTAACCCCCCTGTTCACACTCACACACTAACCCCCGATTACACTCACACAATAACACACCCTGATCACACTCACACATTAACCCCCCGATTACACTCACACAATAACACCCCCGATCACACTCAAACACTAACCCCCCGATCACACTCACTCACTAACCCCGAACACACTCACACTCTAACACCCCTGATCACACTCACACACTAACCCGCCGATTACACTCACACACTAACCCCCCTGAACACACACACACTAACACCCATGATCACACTCACACACTAACTCCCCCGCTCACACTCACACACTAACACCCCCGACCACACTCTCACACGAACCCCCCCAATCAAACTCACACACTAAACTCGCGACCACACTCACATACTAAACCCACCGATCACACTCACACACTAACCCCCCTGATCACACTGACACACTAACCACCCTGATCACACTCACACACTGACCCCCCTGATCACACTCACACACTAACCCCCCCGATCACATTCACATACTAACCCCCAATCACACACACACACTAACCCCCGACCACACTCACACACTAACCCCCGGTCACACTCTCACACTAAACCCCCGACCACACTCACACACTCACCCCCCGATCACATTCACACACTAATCACGCGACCACACTCACACACTAATCCCCCTGATCACACTCACACACTAACCCGCCGATCACACTCACACACTAATCCCCCGACCACACTCACACACTAACCCCGATCACACTCACACACTAACCCCCCGATCACACTCACACACTAACCCCCCAATCACACATGAACCCTCCCGATCACACACACACACTAACCCCCCTGATCACACTCACACACTAACCACCCCGATCACACTCACACACTAACCCCCCCGAACACACTCACACACTAACCCCCGGTCACACTCACACACTAACCCCCCCGACCACACTCACACACTAACCCCCCGGTCACACTCACACACTAACCCCCCGATCACACTCACACACTAACACCCACGATCACACACACACTAACTCCCCCAATCACACTCGCACACTAACACCCGATCTCACTCACACACTAACCCCCGATCACACTCACACACTAACACCCCTGATCACACTCACACACTAACCCCCGATCACACTCACACACCAACCCCCCGATCACACACACACACTAACACCCCCGATCACACTCACACACTAATAACCCCGATCATACTCACACACTAACCCCCAATCACACTCACACACTAACCCCCGACCACACTCACACACTAACACCCCGACCACACTCACACACTAACACCCACGATCACACTCACACACTAACTCCCCCGATCACACACACACTAACACCCGATCTGACTCACACACTAAGCCCCGATCACACTCACTCACTAACACCCCGATCACACTCACACACTAACATCCCTGATCACACTCACACACTAACCCCCGATCACACTCACACACTAACTCCCCCGATCACACACACACTAACACCCGATCTCACTCACACACTAACCCCCGATCACACTCACACACTAACACCCCTGATCACACTCACACACTAACCCCCGATCACACTCACACACCAACCCCCCGATCACACACACACACTAACACCCCCGATCACACTCACACACTAATAACCCCGATCATACTCACACACTAACCCCCAATCACAGTCACACACTAACCCCCGACCACACTCACACACTAACACCCCGACCACACTCACACACTAACACCCACGATCACACTCACACACTAACTCCCCCGATCACACACACACTAACACCCGATCTGACTCACACACTAAGCCCCGATCACACTCACTCACTAACACCCCGATCACACTCACACACTAACATCCCTGATCACACTCACACACTAACCCCCGATCACACTCACACACTAACTCCCCCGATCACACACACACTAACACCCGATCTGACTCACACACTAACCCCCGATCACACTCACACACCAACCCCCCGATCACACTCACACACGAACCCCCCCAATCACACTCACACACTAATAACCCCGAACACACTCACACACTAACCCCCAATCACACTCACACACTAACCCCCGACCACACTCACACACTACCCCCCCGACCACACTCACACACTAACCCCCCCGATCACACTCACACACTAACCCCCCCGACCACACTCATACACTAACCCCCCCGATCACATTCACAAACTAATCCCCCCGACCACACTCACACACTAACCCCCCCGATCAACCTCAGACACTAACACCCCCGATCACACTCACACACTAACCACCCCGATTACACTCACACACTAACCCCCCGATCACACACACACACACTATCCCCCCGATCACATTCACACACTAACCCACTGATCACACTCACACACTAACCCCCAATCACACTCACACACGAACCCCCCCAACCACACTCACACACTAACCCCCCGATCACACACATACACACTATCCCCCCGATCACATTCACACACTAACCCACTGATCACACTCACACACTAACCCCCAATCACACTCACACACGAACCCCCCCGACCACGCTCACACACTAACCCCCCTGATCACACTCACACACTAACCCCCCTGATCAAACTCACACACTAAACCCCCGACCACACTCACACACTAACCCCGATCACACTCACAAACTAACCCCCCGATCACACTCACACACTAACCCCCCCGATCACACTCACACAAGAACCCCCCTGATAACACGCACACACTAACCCCCCCCGACCACATTCACACACTAACCACCCCGATCACACTCACACACTAACCCCCAATCACACTCACACACTAACCACCCCGATCACACTCACACACTGACCCCCAATCACACTCACACACTAACCCCCGGTCACACTCACACACTAACCCCTACGACCACACTCACACACTAACCCCCCCCCAATCACACTCACACACTAACCCCCCCTGACCACACTCACACACTAACCCCCCTGTTCACACTCACACACTAACCCCCGATTACACTCACACAATAACACACCCTGATCACACTCACACATTAACCCCCCGATTACACTCACACCCTAACCCCCCGATCACACTCACACACTAAACTCGCGACCACACTCACATACTAAACCCACCGATCACACTCACACACTAACCCCCCGATCACACTCAAACACTAACCCCCCGATCACACTCACTCACTAACCCCCGAACACACTCACACTCTAACACCCCTGATCACACTCACACACTAACCCGCCGATTACACTCACACACTAACCCCCCTGAACACACACACACTAACACCCATGATCACACTGACACACTAACTCCCCCGCTCACACTCACACACTAACACCCCCGACCACACTCACACACTAACCCCCCCGATCACATTTACATACTAACCCCCAATCACACACACACACTAACCCCCGACCACACTCACACACTAACCCCCGGTCACACTCTCACACTAAACCCCCGACCACACTCACACACTCACCCCCCGATCACATTCACACACTAATCACGCGACCACACTCACACACTAATCCCCCTGATCACACTCACACACTAACCCCCCGATCACACTCACTCACTAACCCCCGAACACACTCACACTCTAACACCCCTGATCACACTCACACACTAACCCGCCGATTACACTCACACACTAACCCCCCTGAACACACACACACTAACACCCATGATCACACTGACACACTAACCACCCGATCACACTCACACACTAACACCCCCGACCACACTCACACACTAACCCCCCCGATCACATTCACATACTAACCCCCAATCACACACACACACTAACCCCCGACCACACTCACACACTAACCCCCGGTCACACTCTCACACTAAACCCCCGACCACACTCACACACTCACCCCCCGATCACATTCACACACTAATCACGCGACCACACTCACACACTAATCCCCCTGATCACACTCACACACTAACCCCCCGATCACACTCACACACTAATCCCCCAACCACACTCACACACTAACCCCGATCACACTCACACACTAACCCCCCGATCACACTCACACACTAACCCCCAAATCACACATGAACCCTCACGATCACACACACACACTAACCCCCCCGACCACACTCACACACTAACCCCCCTGATCACACTCACACACTAATCACGCGACCACACTCACACACTAATCCCCCTGATCACACTCACACACTAACCCCCCGATCACACTCACACACTAATCCCCCAACCACACTCACACACTAACCCCGATCACACTCACACACTAACCCCCCGATCACACTCACACACTAACACCCAATCACACATGAACCCTCCCGATCACACACACACACTAACCCCCCCGACCACACTCACACACTAACCCCCCTGATCACACTCACACACTAACCACCCCAACCACACTCACACACTAACCCCCCAGTCACACTCACACACTAACCCCCCGATCACACTCACACACTAACACCCACGATCACACACACACTAACTCCCCCGATCACACTCGCACACTAACACCCGATCTCACTCACACACTAACCCCCAATCACACTCACACACTAACCCCCGACCACACTCACACACTAACCCCCCCGACCACACTCACACACTAACCGCCCGATCACACTCACACACTAATCCCCCGAACACACTCACACACTAACCACCCCGATCACACTCACACACTAACCCCCCATCACACTCACAAACTAACCCCCGATCACATCACACACTAACATCCCCTGATCACATTCACACACAAACCACCAATCACACTCAGACACGAACCCCCGATCACACTCGCACACTAACCCCTGATCACACTCGCACACTAACACCCGATCACACTCACACACTAACACCCCTATCGCACTCACAGACTAACACCCCCATCACACTCACACACTAACCCCTGATCACACTCACATACTAACACCCGATCACACTCACACACTAACACCCCCATCACACTCACACACTAACCCCTGATCACACTCACACATTAACCTCCCATCACACTCACACACTAACCCCTTCGATCACACTTACACACTAACCCCTTGATCACACTCACACACTAACCCCCACGATCACACTCACACACTAACACCCCCATTACACTCACACACTAACTTCCAATCACACTCACACACTAACATCCAAATCACACTCACTCACTAACCCCCAATCATACTCACACACTAACCCCAATCACACTCACAAACTAACCCCCCGAGCATACTCACACACTAACACCCCAGATCACACTCACACACTAACCCCCCTGATCACACTCACACACTAACCCCCGATTACACTCACACAATAACACCCCCTGATCACACTTACACACTAACTCCCCGATTACACTCACACAATAACACCCCCGAACACACTCAAACACTAACCCCCCCGATCACACTCACACACTAACCCCCCCGGTCACACTCACACACCAACACCCCTGATCACACTCAAACACTAACCCCCCCGGTCACACTCACACACTAACCCCCCCGGTCACACTCACACACCAACACCCCTGATCACACTCACACACTAACCCGCCGATCACACTCACACACTAACCCCCCCGTACACACACACACTAACACCCACGATCACACTCACACACTAACTCCCCCGCTCACACTCACACACTAACACCCGATCTCACTCACACACTAACCCCCTGATCACACTCACACACTAATAACCCCGATCACACTCACAAACTAACCCCCGATCACATCACACACTAACATCCCCTGATCACATTCACATACAAACCACCAATCACACTCAGACACGAACCCCCGATCACACTCGCACACTAACCCCTGATCACACTCGCACACTAACACCCGATCACACTCACACACTAACACCCCTATCGCACTCACAGACTAACACCCCCATCACACTCACACACTAACCCCTGATCACACTCACATACTAACACCCGATCACACTCACACACTAACACCCCCATCACACTCACACACTAACCCCTGATCACACTCACACATTAACCTCCCATCACACTCACACACTAACCCCTTCGATCACACTTACACACTAACCCCTTGATCACACTCACACACTAACCCCCACGATCACACTCACACACTAACACCCCCATTACACTCACACACTAACTTCCAATCACACTCACACACTAACATCCAAATCACACTCACTCACTAACCCCCAATCATACTCACACACTAACCCCAATCACACTCACAAACTAACCCCCCGAGCATACTCACACACTAACACCCCAGATCACACTCACACACTAACCCCCCTGATCACACTCACACACTAACCCCCGATTACACTCACACAATAACACCCCCTGATCACACTCACACACTAACTCCCCGATTACACTCACACAATAACACCCCCGATCACACTCAAACACTAACCCCCCCGATCACACTCACACACTAACCCCCCCGGTCACACTCACACACCAACACCCCTGATCACACTCAAACACTAACCCGCCGATCACACTCACACACTAACCCCCCCGAACACACACACACTAACACCCACGATCACACTCACACACTAACTCCCCCGCTCACACTCACACACTAACACCCGATCTCACTCACACACTAACCCCCTGATCACACTCACACACTAATAACCCCGATCACACTCACACACTAAACCCCAATGACACTCACACACTAACCCCCGACCACACTCACACACTAAACCCCCCAAACACACACACACTGACCTCCCCGATCACACTCACACACTAACCCCCCCGACCACACTCACACACTAACCCCCCCAATCAAACTCACAGACTAAACCCCCGACCACACTCACACACTAACCCCCCGATGACACTCACACACTAACCCCCCTGATCACACTGACACACTAACCACCCTGATCACACTCACACACTAACCCCCCTGATCACACTGACACACTAACCACCCTGATCACACTCACACACTAACCCCCCTGATTACACTCACACACTAACCCCCGGTCACACTCACACACTAACTCCCTGACCACACTCACACACTCACCCCCCGATCACATTCACACACTAATCACGTGACCACACACACACTAATCCCCCTGATCACACTCACACACTAACCCCCCCGATTACACTCACACACTAATCCCCCGACCACACTCACACACTAACCCCGATCACACTCACACACTAACCCCCTAATCACACTCACACATGAACCCTCCCGATCACACTCACACATTAACCCCCCCGACCACACTCACACATTAACCCCCCTGATCACACTCACACACTAACCCCCCAATCACACTCACACACTAACCCCTGGTCACACTCACACACTAACCTCCCGACCACACTCACACACTAACCCCCCCGGTCACACTCACACACTAACACCCCTGATCACACTCACACACTAACCCGTCGATCACATCCACACACTAACCCCCCTGGTCACACTCACACACTAACACCCACGATCACACTCACACACTAACTCCCCCGATCACACACACACTAACACCCGATCTCACTCACTCACTAACCCCCGATCACACTCACACACTAACACCCCGATCACACTCACACACTAACACCCCTGATCACACTCACACACTAACCCCCGATCACACTCACACACCAACCCCCCGATCACACTCACACACTAACATCCCGATCACACTCACACACTAATAACCCCGATCATACTCACACACTAACCCCCAATCACACTCACACACTAACCCCCGATCAGACTCACACACTAACCCCCGGAACACACACACACTAACCACCCCGATCACACTCACACACTAACCCCCCATTACACTCACAAACTAACCCCCGATCACCTCACATACTAACATCCCCTGATCACACTCACACATAAACCCCCCAATCACACTCACAGACTAACCCCCGATCACACTCACACACTAACCCCTGATCACACTCACACACTAACACCCGATCACACTCACACACTAACACCCCTATCGCACTCACAGACTAACACCCCCATCACACTCACACACTAACCCCTGATCACACTCACATACCTACACCCGATCACACTCACACACTAACACCCCCATCACACTCACACACTAACCCCTGATCACACTCACACATTAACCTCCCATCACACTCACACACTAACCCCTTCGATCACACTTACACACTAACCCCTTGATCACACTCACACACTAATCCCCACGATCACACTCACACACTAACACCCCCATTACACTCACACACTAACTTCCAATCACACTCACACACTAACACCCACATCACACTCACTCACTAACCCCCAATCACACTCACACACTAACCCCCCGAGCACACTCACACACTAACACTCCCAATCACACTCACACACTAACCCCTGATCACACTCACACACTAAGCCCCTGATCACACTCACACATTAACCTCCAATCACACTCACACACTAACCCCCGATCACACTTACACACTAACCCCCTGATCACACTCACACACTAAACACCGATCACACTCACACACTAACCCTCGGTCACACTCACAGACTAACACCCCTGATCACACTCACACACTAACCCCCAATCACACTCACACACTAACATCCCCATCACACTCACACACTAACACCCCGATCACATTCACACACTAACACCCGATCACCTCACACACTAACATCCCCCGATCACACTCACACACTAACCCCCCTGATCAAACTCAAACACTTACGTCCCAGATCACGCTCACACTCTAATTCCCCCTGATCACACTCACAAATAATGCCCGATCACACACACACACACACACAAACTCCCAATCACGCTCATACACTAAACCCCGATCACACTCACACACTAACTCCCGATCACACTCACACACTAACCCCCCCATCAAACTCGCAAACTAACCCCCGATCACCTCACACACTAACATCCCCCGATCACACTTACACACTAACCCCCCTGATCACACTTACACTCTAATTCCCCCGATCACACTCACAAATAACACCCGATCACACACACACACACACACACACTAACCCCCGATCACACTCACACACGAACACCCCCTGATCACACTCACACACTAACCCCCGTTCACACTCACACACTGACCACCCGATCACACTCACACGCTAACCCCCGGTCACACTCACACACTAACCCCCCGGTCACACTCACACACTAACACCCCTGATCACACTCACACACTAACCCTCGGTCACACTCACAGACTAACACCCCTGATCACACTCACACACTAAGCTTCGGTCATACTCACACACTAACCCCCGATCACATCACACGCTAACACCCCCTGATCACACTCACACACTAACCCGCGGTCACATTCACACACCAACACCCCCTGATCACACTCACACACTAACACGCAGATCACACTCACACACTAACCCCCAATCACACTCACACACTAACTCCCCGATCACACTCACACACTAACGCGCCGATCACACTCACACACTAACACCCCTGATCACACTCACACACTAAACACCGATCGCACTCGCACGCTAACCGTCGGTCACACTCAAAGAGTAATTCCCCCGATCACACTCACACACTAACACCCAAACACACTCACATACTAACACCCCATCACACTCACACACTAACACCCCCATCACACTCACACACTAAGCCCCTGATCACACTCACACATTAACCTCCGATCACACTTACACACTAACCCCCCGATCACACACACACACTAACACCCCCATTTCACTCACACACTAACTCCCGATCACACTCAAACACTAAGCCCCTGATCACACTCACACATTAACCTCCGATCACACTCACACACTAACCCCCAATCACACTTACACACGAACATCCCCATCACACACACAGTAAGCGCCCGATCACACTCACACACTAACACCCCCATTGCACTCACACACTAACTGCCAATCACTCACACACTAACACCCACATCACACTCACTCACTAACCCCTAATCACACTCAGACATTAACACCCCCGATCACACTCACACACTAACCCCCCATCACACTCACAAACTAACCCCCGATCACCTCACACACTAACATCCGCTGATCACACTCACACACAAACTCGGAATCACACTCACAGACTAACCCCCGATCACACTCACACACTAACCCCTGATCACACTCACACACTAACTCCCGATCACACTCACACACTAACAATCCCCATCACACTCACACACTAACCCCTGATCACACTCACACATTAACCTCCGGTCACACTCACACACTAACCCCTTCGATCACACTTACACACTAACCCCTTGATCACACTCACACACTAACCCCCACGATCACACTCACACACTAACACCCCCATTACACTCACACACTAACTCCCAATCACACTCACACACTAACACCCACATCACACTCACTCACTAACCCCCAATCACACTCACACACTAACCCCCCGATCACACTCACAAACTAACCCCCCGAGCACACACACACTAACACTCCCATTTCACTCACAGACTAACTCCCGATCACACTCACACACTAACCCCCGATCACACTCACACACTATCCCCCGATCACACTTACACACTAACCCCCTGATCACACTCACACATTAACCTCCAAACACACTCACACACTAACCCCCGATCACACTTACACACTAACCCCCTGATCACACTCACACACTAAACACCGATCACACTCACACACTAACCCTCGGTCACACTCACAGACTGACACCCCTGATCACACTCACACACTAACCCCCAATCACACTCACACACTAACATCCCCATCACACTCACACACTAACCCCTGACCACACTCACACACTAACCCCCCGATCACGCTCACACACTAACATTCCCATCACACTCACACATTAACCCCCGATCACACTCACACACTAACACTCCCATCACACTCACACACTAACCCCCAACCACACTTCATACTAACCCCCTGATCACACTCATACACGAACACCCCCGATCACACTCACACACGAACACCCCCTGATCACACTCACACACTAACCCCCGGTCACACTCACACACTAACCCCAACCACACTAACACACTAACTCCCCGATCACACTTACACACTAACCCCCCGTTCACACTCACACACTAACACCCCTAATCACACTCACACACTAAACCCCCAATCACACTCACACACTAACCCTCGGTCACACTCACACACTAACAACCCCGGATTACATTCGCACACTAACATCTCCTGATCACACTCACACACTAACCCCCGATCAAACTCACACACTAAACCCCCGATCACCCTCACACACTAACCCCCCCATCACAATCACACATTAACATCCCCGATCACATTCACACACTTAGCCCCAAATCACGCTCACACACTAATCCCCGATTACATTCACACACTAACCCCCAATCACACTCACACACTAACACCCGATCACACTCACACACTAGCTCACTGATCAAACTCACACACTAACCCCTGATCACACTCACACACATACACCCCATGATCACACTCACAAACTAATCCCCCCATCACACTCACACATTAACCCCCCGACCACACTCACACAATAACCCCCCCCCATTACACTGACAAACTAATCCCCAATCACCTCACACACTAACCCCCGGTCAGACTCACAGACTAACCCCTGATCACACTCACATACTAACACCCGATCACACTCACAGACTAACACCCCCATCACACTCACACACTAAGCCCCTGATCACACTCACACAGTAACCTCCGATCACACTCACACACTAACCCCTCCGATCACACTTACACACTAACCCCCTGATCACACTCACACACTAACCCCCGATCACACTCACACACTAACACCCCCATTACACTCACACACTAACTCCCAATCACACTCACACACTAACACCCACATCACACTCACTCACTAACCCCCAATCACACTCACACACTAACCCCCCGATCACACTCACAAACTAACCCCCGATCACACTCACACACTAACACCCCCATTTCACTCACACACTAACTCCCATCACACTCACACACTAAACCCCGATCACACTCAAACACTAAGCCCCGATCACACTCACACATTAACCTCCGATCACACTCACACAATAACCCCCCCGATCACACTAACACACTAACTCCCTGATCACACACACACACTAAGCGCCCGATCACACTCACACACTAACTCCCCCATCACACTCACAAACTAACCCCCGATCACCTCACACACTAACCCCTGATCACACTCCCACACTAACACCTGATCACACTCACACACTAACTCCCAATCACACTCACACACTAACACCCATATCACACTCACTCACTAACCCCCAATCACACTCACACACTAACCCCCCGATCACACTCACACACTAAGCCCCTGATCACACTCACACATTAACCTCCGATCACACTCACACACTAACCCCCCGATCACACTTACACACTAACCCAATCACACTCACACACTAACCCCCGATCACACTCACACACTAACCCACTGATCACATTCACACACTTACCCCCGATCACACTCACACACTAACCCCCTGATCACACTCACACACTTACCCCCAATCATACTCACACACTAAACCCCTGATCACACTCACACACTTACCACCCCGATCACACTCACACACTAACTCCCTGATCACACTCACACACTTACCCCCCGATCACACTTACACTAACCCCCTGATCACACTCACACACTAACCCCCCCAATCACACTCACACACTAAGCGCCCGATCACACTCACACACTAACTCCCCCATCACACTCACAAACTAACCCCCGATCACCTCACACACTAACCCCTGATCACACTCCCACACTAACACCTGATCACACTCACACACTAACACCCCCAACACATTCACAGACTAACACCCCCATCACAGTCACACACTCACACCCGATCACACTCACACACTAACACCCCTGTTCACACTCATACACTAACCCCTGACCACTCTCACACATTAACCTCTGATCACACTCACACACTAACCCCTCCGATCATACTTACACACTAACCCCCTGATCACACTCACACACTAACCCCCACGATCACACTCATACACTAACACCCCCATTACACTCACACACTAACTCCCAATCACACTCACACACTATCCCCCCCAACCACACTCACACACTAAGCCCCTGATCACACTCACACATTAACCCCCGATCACACTTACACACTAACCCAATCACACTCACACACTAAACCCCCGATCACACTCACACACTAACCCCCTGATCACACTCACACACTAAACCCCCGATCACACTCACACACTAACCCCCTGATCACACTCACACACTTACCCTCCAATCACACTCACACACTAACCCCCTGATCACACTCACACTTACCACCCCGATCACACTCACACACTAACCCCTTGATCACACTCATACACTTACCCCCCGATCACACTTACACTAACCCCCTGATCACACTCACACACTAACCCCCCAATCACACTCACACACTAAGCGCCCGATCACACTCACACACTAACTCCCCCATCACACTCACAAACTAACCCCCAATCACCTCACACACTAACCCCTGATCACACTCCCACACTAACACCTGATCACACTCACACACTAACACCCCCAACACACTCACAGACTAACACCCCCATCACAGTCACACACTAACCCCTGATCACACTGACACACTAACACCCGATCACACTCACACACTAACACCCCTGTTCACACTCATACACTAACCCCTGACCACACTCACACATTAACCTCTGATCACACTCACACACTAACCCCTCCGATCACACTTACACACTAACTCCCTGATCACACTCACACACTAACCCCCACGATCACACTCATACACTAACACCCCCATTACACTCACACACTAACTCCCAATCACACTCACACACTATCCCCCCCAACCACACTCACACACTAAGCCCCTGATCACACTCACACATTAACCCCCGATCACACTTACACACTAACCCAATCACACTCACACACTAAACCCCCGATCACACTCACACACTAACCCCCTGATCACACTCACACACTTACCCCCGATCACACTCACACACTAACCCCCTGATCACACTCACACACTTACCCTCCAATCACACTCACACACTAACCCCCTGATCACACTCACACACTTACCACCCCGATCACACTCACACACTAACCCCCTGGTCGCACTCACACACTTACCCCCCGATCACACTTACACTAACCCCCTGATCACACTCACACACTAACCCCCCCGATCACACTCACACACTAACCCCCCGATCACACTCACCCCGGTCTCTTCTCATGACTCCCCCCCCGTCTCTCTCTTTCTCTCACTCCCTGACTCCCCCATCACCCTCTCCCCCAACACCCCCCCGATCTCCCTATCCCCCTGACTATCCCTGTCCCTCTATCCCCCTGACCCCCCCGATCTCTTTCTCCCCCGACTCCCCCCGATCTCTTTCCCCCCCGACTCCCCCCGATCTCTCCCTCCCCCTGACTCCCCCCGTCCCTCTCTCCCCCTGACTCCCCCGATCTCTCTCTCCCCCTGACTCCCCCGATCTCTCTCTCCCCCTGACTCCCCCCGATCTCTCCCTCCCCCTGACTCCCCCCGTCCCTCTCTCCCCCTGATTCCCCCGATCTCTCTCTCCCCCTGACACCCCCGTTCCTCTCTCCCCCGACTCCCCCCCGTCCCTCTCTCCCCGACTCACCAGTTCCTCTCTCCCCGTCTCCCCCCGATCTCTCTCTCCCCCGACTCCCCCGTCCCTTTCTCCCCCTGACTCCCCCGATCTCTCTCTCTCCCCCTGACACCCCCGTTCCTCTCTCCCCCGACTCCCCCCCGTCCCTCTCTCCCCGACTCCCCCGTTCCTCTCTCCCCGTCTCCCCCCGATCTCTCTCTCCCCCGTCCCTCTCTACGCCTGACTCCCCCGTCCCTCGCTCCCCCTGACTCCCCCCGATCTCCCTCTCCCCTGACTCCCCCGTCCCTCTCTACCCCTGACTCCCCCGATCTCCCTCTCCCCTGACTTCCCCCCCGATCTCCCTCTCCCCCTGACTCCCCCCGATCTCCCTCTCCCCCCGATCTCCTTCTCCCCTGACTCCCCCCCCCGATCTCCCTCTCCCCGACTCCCCTGATCTCCCTCTCCCCTGACACCCCCCGATCTCCCTCTCCCCCTGACTCCCCCCGATCTCCCTCTCTCCCTGACTCCCCCCGATCTCCCTCTCCCCTGACTCCCCCCCCGATCTCCCTCTCCCCGACTCCCCCGATCTCCCTCTCCCCCTGACTCCCCCCGATCTCCCTCTCCCTGACTCCTCCCGATCTCCCTCTCCCCCTGACTCCCCCCGATCTCTCTCTCCCCCGACTCCCCCAGATCTCCCTCTCCCCCGACTCCCCCAGATGTTCCTTTCCCCTGACTCCCCCCAATCTCTTTCTCTCCTTGACTCCCCGATCTCTCTCTCCCCTTGACTCCCCCCAATCTCCCTCTCCACCTGACTCTCCCCGATCTCCCTCTCTCCCCGACTCCCTCAGATCTTCCTTTCCCCCTGACTCCCCCCGATCTCTCTCTCTCCCTGACTCCCCCCGATCTCTCTCTCTCCCTGACTCCCCCATCTCTCTCTCTCTCTCTCCCGACTCCCCCCGATCTCTCTCTCTCCCTGACTCCCCCGCCCTCTCTCTCTCCCTGTTTCCCCCGTCTCTCTCTCTCTCTCTCTGACTCCCCCAATCGCTCTCTCTCTGTCTCCCCCAATCTCTCTCTCCCTGACTCCCCCTGTGTGTGTCTCTCTCTCTCTCTCCCTTTCTCTCCCTGATGTCTCTCTCTCCAACTCCCCCATGTCTCTCTCTCCCTGTCTCCCCCCGATCGCGCTCTCCGTCTCCCCCGATCTCTCTCTCCCTGTCTCCCCCAATCTCTCTCTCTCCCTGACTCCCCCGTCTCTCTCTCTTTCTCCGTCTCCCCCGATCTCTCTCTCCCTGTCTCCCCCCGATCTCTCTCTCCCTGTCTCCCCCCCGATCTCTCTCTCCCCCTGTCTCCACCGTCTCTCTCTCTCTCCCTGTCTCCCTCTCTCCCCCTCTCCCCCTGACTCCCCCGCGTCTCTCTCTCTCCCCCTGTCTCCCCCTCCCCTGACTCCCCCCGATCTCCCTCTCCCCCTGACTCCCCCGATCTCCCTCTCCCCTGACACCCCCCGATCTCCCTCTCCCCGACTCCCCTGATCTCCCTCTCCCCTGACACCCCCCGATCTCTCTCTCCCCCTGACACCCCCCGATCCTCTCTCCCCCGACTCCCCCCTGTCCCTCTCTCCCCCTGACTCCCCAGTTCCTCTCTCCCCGTCTCCCCCCGATCTCTCTCTCCCCCGACTCCCCCGTCCCTCTCTCCCCCTGACTCCCCCGATCTCCCTCTCCCCTGACTTCCCCCCGATCTCCCTCTCCCCGACTCCCCTGACACCCCCCCGATCTCCCTCTCCCCCTGACTCCCCCCGATCTCCCTCTCCCCCCGATCTCCCTCTCCCCTGACTCCCCCCCTGATCTCCCTCTCCCCGACTCCCCTGATCTCCCTCTCCCCTGACACCCGCCGATCTCCCTCTCCCCCTGACTCCCCCCGATCTCCCTCTCCCCCTGACTCCCCCCGATCTCCCTCTCCACTGACTCCCCCCCGATCTCCCTCTCCCCGACTCCCCCGATCTCCCTCTCCCCCTGACTCCCCCCGATCTCCCTCTCCCCGACTCCTCCCGATCTCCTTCTCACCCTGACTCCCCCCGATCTCTCTCTCCCCCGACTCCCCCAAATCTCCCTCTCCCCCGACTCCCCCAGATGTTCCTTTCCCCTGACTCCCCCCGATCTCTTTCTCTCCTTGACTCCCCGATCTCTCTCTCCCCTTGACTCCCCCCAATCTCCCTCTCCCCCTGACTCCCCCGATCTCCCTCTCCCCCTGACTCCCCCCGATCTCCCTCTCTCCCCGACTCCGCCAGATCTTCCTTTCCCCCTGACTCCCCCCGATCTCTCTCTCTCCCTGACTCCCCCCGATCTCTCTCTCTCCCTGACTCCCCCATCTCTCTCTCTCTTTCCCCCGACTCCCCCCGATCTCTCTCTCTCCCTGACTCCCCCGCCCTCTCTCTCTCCCTGTCTCCCCCATCTCTCTCTCTCTCCCTGACTCCCCCAATCCCTCTCTCTCTGTCTCCCCCGATCTCTCTCTCCCTGACTCCCCCTGTGTGTCTCTCTCTCTCTCTCTCTCTCTCCCTTTCTCTCCCTGATGTCTCTCTCTCCAACTCCCCCATGTCTCTCTCTCCCTGTCTCCCCCCGATCGCTCTCTCCGTCTCCCCCGATATCTCTCTCCCTGTCTCCCCCAATCTCTCTCTCTCCCTGACTCCGCCCTCTCTCTCTCTTTCTCCCTGTCTCCCCCGATCTCTCTTTCTCCCTGTCTCCCCCGATCTCTCTCTCCCTGTCTCCCCCCCGATCTCTCTCTCCCTGTCTCCACCGTCTCTCTCTCTCTCTCCCTGTCTCCCTCTCTCCCCCTGACTCCCCCCCGTCTCTCTCTCCCCCTGTCTCCCCCTCCCCCTGACTCCCCCCGATCTCCCTCTCCCCCTGACTCCACCCGATCTCCCTCTCCCCTGACACCCCCCGATCTCCCTCTCCCTGACTCCCCTGATCTCCCTCTCCCCCTGACTCCCCCCGATCTCCCTCTCCCCCTGACTCCCCCCGATCTCCCTCTCCCCTGACTCCCCCCCCGATCTCCCTCTCCCCGACTCCCCCGATCTCCCTCTCCCCCTGTCTCCCCCCGATCTCCCTCTCCCTGACTCCTCCCGATCTCCCTCTCCCCCTGACTCCCCCCGATCTCTCTCTCCCCCGACTCCCCCAGATGTTCCTTTCCCCTGACTCCCCCCGATCTCTTTCTCTCCTTGACTCCCCGATCTCTCTCTCCCCTTGACTCCCCCCAATCTCCCTCTCCCCCTGACTCCCCCCGATCTCCCTCTCCCCCTGACTCCCCCGATCTCCCTCTCCCCCTGACTCCCCCGATCTCCCTCTCCCCCTGACTCCCCCCGATCTCCCTCTCTCCCCGACTCCCCCAGATCTTCCTTTCCCCCTGACTCCCCCGATCTCTCTCTCTCCCTGACTCCCCCGATCTCTCTCTCTCCCTCACTCCCCCCTCTCTCTCTCTCTCTCTCTCTCCCCCGACTCCCCCCGATCTCTCTCTCCCTGACTCCCCCTGTGTCTCTCTCTCTCTCCCTTTCTCTCCCTGATGTCTCTCTCTCCAACTCCCCCATGTCTCTCTTTCCCTGTCTCCCCCGATCTCTCTCTCTCCCTGTCTCCCCCCGATCGCTCTCTCCGTCTCCCCCGATCTCTCTCTCCCTGTCTCCCCCGATCTCTCTCTCCCTGTCTCCCTCAATCTCTCTCTCTCCCTGACTCCCCCGTCTCTCTCTCTTTCTCCCTGTCTCCCCCGATCTCTCTCTCCCTGTCTCCCCCCGATCTCTCTCTCCCTGTCTCCCCCCCGATCTCTCTCTCCCTGTCTCCACCGTCTCTCTCTCTCCCTGTCTCCCTCTCTCCCCTTGACTCCCCCCGTCTCTCTCTCCCCTGTCTCCCCCCCATCTCTCTCTCCCTGTCTCCCCCGTCTCTCTCTCTCCGTCTCCCCCCGATCTCTCTCTCCCTGTCTCCCCCATTTCTCTCTCTGTCTCCCTCTCTTCCCCTGACTCCCCCCGTCTCTCTCTCCACCTGTCTCCCCCCCGTCTCTCTCTCCCCCTGTCTCCCCCCCGTCTCTCTCTCCCCCCCTGTCTCCCCCCCGTCTCTCTCTCCCCGTGTCTCCCCCCAGTTTCTCCCTCTTTTCTCCTGACCCCCCGCCCTCCCTGATGACTCCACCTTCAGACACATGTTGTCAGACAGTGTGGGGAACAGATGGTGCTCCACGTGACAGTTAATGAGCGAGTGACCAAATGACCAGTCCAGCAGCGGGGTCCGGGGCAGGTTCATGACCCCATAGGCCATCTGGTAGATCCTCTTTGGCTTCTTATCCAGGGTGAACATCGCCAGCCCGATATGCTGTCAGAATAATTGCCAAAACCAGTACTTAATCCATGACCTGACATGCATCTTGTGCTGAGGTGGCAGGGTTAGGGTCAGATGAGGGTGTTTATAGTAATGAGGTCAAGAGCTGAGTGACCCTGGTGGGACCCAAACTGGGCATCACTGAGCGGGTTATTCCTGAGCGGGTGCTGTGCGATAGTACTGTCACCTCCCATCAGTTTACTGACAATCGAGAGTAGACTGATGGGTCATAGAGATGTACAGCATGGAAACAGACCCTTCGGTCCAACCCGTCCATGCTGACCAGATATCCCAACCCAACCTAGTCCCATCTGCCAGCACTCTCTATAAGGAGGACCTTATAGAGGTTTACAAAATTATGAGGGGCATGGATAGGGTAAATAGACAAAGTCTTTTCCCTGGGGTCGGAGAGTCCAGAACTAGAGGGCATAGGTTTAGGGTGAGAGGGGGAGGATTTAAAAGGGATCTTAGGGGCAGGTTTTTCACACAGAGGGTGGTACGTGTATGGACTGAGCTGCCAGAGGAAGTGGTGGAGGCTGCTACAGTTATAACATTTAAAAGGCATCTGGATGGGTATGTGAATAGGAAGGGTTTGGAGGGATATGGGCCAAGTGCTGGTAAATGGCACTAGGTTAATTTAGGATATTGGGTCAGCATGGGTGAGTTGCAGTGAAGGGTCTGTTTCTGAGCCAGCAGTTTGGTAAGGATGAGGTTGAGTCTGTTTATCCCTCCCCACCCGCCGTGGACCCAGTCTGGGTACTCACCTCAGTTTGAACCTCCCTGCTCACACTCACAACCTAAGCCCACACTGAACAGCCAGAGGAAGGGGTGGATGCAGGGACAGGGACAATCTGGAAAACATTTTCACTCAGGAATATGAGTAAGAAATGTTGGGAGGGACCTACGCCAAATGCTGGCAACTGGGAAACAAGGTCAGCATGGACTGGATGGACCGAGCGGCTGACATCTGTGTTTTATGGCCCTATGCACGGAGCGAGATCGGAGAGAGGGAGGGAGGGAGATCGGAGAGAGGGAGGGAGGGGGATCGGAGAGAGGGATGGAGGGGGTACAGAGAAAGGGATGGGGGGAGATCGGAGAGAGGGATGGAGGGAGATTGGAGAGAGGGATGGAGGGGATACAGAGAGGGAAGGGGGGAGATCGGAGAGAGGGATGGAGGGGGTACAGAGAGAGGGATAGAGGAGGTTCAGAGAGAAGGATGGAGGGGGATCGGAGAGAGAGATGGAGGGGGTTCAGAGAGAGGAATGGAGGGGGATCGGAGAGCGGGATGGAGGGGGTTCAGAGAGAGGGATGGATGGGGATCGGAGAGAGGGATAGAGGGGGAACGGAGAGAGGGATGGAGGGGGTTCAGAGAGAGGGATGGAGGGAGATCGGAGAGAGGGATGGAGGGTGATACACGGAGAGGGATGGAGGGAGATCGGAGAGAGGGATGGAGGGAGATCGGAGAGAGGGATGGAGGGAGATGGGGAGAGGGATGGAGGGGGATCGGAGAGAGGGATGGAGGGAGACCGGAGAGAAGGATGGAGGTGATACACGGAGAGGGATGGAGGGAAATCGGAGAGAGGGATAGAGAGAGATCGGAGAGAGGGATGGAGGGAGATCGGAGAGAGGGATGGAGGGGGATCAGAGAGAGGGATAGAGGGAGATCGGAGAGAGGGATGGAGGGGGAGCGGAGAGAGGGATGGAGGGGGTTCAGAGAGAGGGATGGAGGGGGTTCAGAGAGAGGGATGGATGGGGATCGGAGAGAGGGATAGAGGGGGAACGGAGAGAGGGATGGAGGGGGTTCAGAGAGAGGGATGGAGGGAGATCGGAGAGAGGGATGGAGGGTGATACACGGAGAGGGATGGAGGGAGATCGGAGAGAGGGATGGAGGGAGATCGGAGAGAGGGATGGAGGGAGATGGGGAGAGGGATGGAGGGGGATCGGAGAGAGGGATGGAGGGAGACCGGAGAGAAGGATGGAGGTGATACACGGAGAGGGATGGAGGGAAATCGGAGAGAGGGATAGAGAGAGATCGGAGAGAGGGATGGAGGGAGATCGGAGAGAGGGATGGAGGGGGATCAGAGAGAGGGATAGAGGGAGATCGGAGAGAGGGATGGAGGGAGATCGGAGAGAGGGATGGAGTGGGATCGGAAAGGGATGGAGGGGGATTGGAGAGGGATGGAGGGAGATCGGAGAGAGGGATGGAGGGAGATCGGAAGAGAGAGGAAGGAGGGGGATCGAAGAGAGGGATGGAGGGGTTCGGAGAGAGGGATGGAGGGAGATCGGAGAGAGGGATGGAGGGAGATCGGAGAGAGGGATGGAGAGGAATCGTAGAGAGGGGTGGAGGGATATCGGAGAGAGGGATGGAGGGGAATCGGAGAGAGGGATGGAGGGAGATCGGAGAGAGGGATGGAGGGGGATCGGAGAGAGCGATGGAGGGGGATTGGAGAGAGGGATGGAGGGGGAGCGGACAGAGAGATGGAAGGGGATCGGAGAGAGGGATGGAGGGGGATCGGAGAGAGAGATGGAAGGGGATCGGAGAGAGGGATGGAGGGGGATCGGAGAGAGGGATGGAGTGGGGGCGGAGAGAGAGATGGAGGGGGTTCAGAGAGTTGGATGGAGGGAGATTCAGGGAGAGGGATGGAGGGGGGTTCAGAGAGAAGGATGGAGAGGGGTTCAGGGAGCGGGATGGAGAGGGTTCAGAGAGAGGGATGAAGAGGGTTCAGAGAGAGGGATGGAGGGGGTTCAGAGAGAGGGATGAAGAGGGTTCAGAGAGAGGGATGGAGGGGGTTCAGAGAGAGGGATGGAGGGAACTGAGGGAGAGGGATGGAGGGGGGTTCAGAGAGAGGGATGGAATGGGTTCAGAGAGAGGGATGAAGAGGGTTCAGAGAGAGGGATGGAGGGGGTTCAGAGAGAGGGATGGAGGGAACTGAGGGAGAGGGATGGAGGGGGGTTCAGAGAGAGGGATGGAATGGGTTCAGAGAGAGGGATGGAGGGGGTTCAGAGAGAGGGATGGAGGGAACTGAGGGAGAGGGATGGAGGGGGGTTCAGAGAGAGGAATGGAGGGGGGTTCAGGGAGAGGGAAGGAGGGGGATTCAGAGAGAGGGATGGATGGGGGTTAAGAGAGAGGGAAGGAGGGGTGTTCAGAGAGAGGAATGGAGGGGGGTTCAGAGTGAGAGATGGAGGGGATTCAGGGAGAGGGAAGGAGGGGGTTCAGGGAGAGGGATGGAGGGGGTTCAGAGAGAGATGGAGGGGGTTCAGGGAGAGGGAAGGAGAGGGTTCAGGGAAAGGGATGGAGGGGGTTCAGAGAGAGAGATGGAGGGGATTCAGGGAGAGGGAAGGAGGGGGATTCAGAGAGAGGGATGGAGGGGGGTTCAGAGTGAGAGATGGAGGGGATTCAGGGAGAGGGAAGGAGGGGGATTCAGAGAGAGGGATGGAGGGGGGTTCAGAGTGAGAGATGGAGGGGATTCAGGGAGATGGAAGGAGGGGGTTCAGGGAGAGGGATGGAGGGGGTTCAGAGAGAGAGAGGGAGGGGGTTCAGGGAGAGGGAAGGAGGGGTTCAGGGAGAGGGATGGAGGGGGTTCAGAGAGAGGGATGGAGAGGGTTCAGAGAGAGGGAAGGAGGGGGGTTCAGGGAGAGGAATGGAGGTGGGTTCAGAGAGCGGGATGGAGGGGGATTCAGGGAGAGGGATGGAGAGGGTTCAGAGAGGGGGATGAAGGGGTTCAGAGAGTGGGATGGAGGGGGATTCAGGGAGAGGGATGGAGAGGGTTCGGAGAGAGAGATGGAGAGGGATTCAGGGAGAGGGGTGGAGGGAGTTCAGAGAGAGGGTTGAAAGGGGTTCAGAGAGTGGGATGAAGGGGGTTCAGAGAGAGGGATGGAGGGGGATTCAGGGAGAGGGATGGAGGGGGTTCAAAGAGAGGGATGGAGGGGATTCAGGGAGAGGGGTGGAGGGGGATTCAGGGAGAGGGGTGGAGGGAGTTCAGAGAGAGGGATGGAGGGAGATTCAGGGAGAGGGGTGGAGGGGGTTCAGAGAGAGGGATGGAGGTGGGTTCAGAGAGAGGGATGGAGGGAACTGAGAGAGAGGGATGGAATGGGTTCAGAGAGAGGGATGGAGGGGGGTTCAGAGAGAGGAATGGAGGGGGGTTCAGAGAGAGGGATGGAGAGGGTTCAGAGAGAGGAATGGAGGGGGGTTCAGAGAGAGGAATGGAGGGAACTGAGAGAGAGGGATGGAATACGTTCAGAGAGAGGGATGGAGGGGGTTCAGAGAGAGAGATGGAGGGGGTTCAGGGAGAGAGGTGGAGGGGGTTCAGAGAAAGGAATGGAAGGGGGTTCAGAGAGAGGGATGGAGGGAACTGAGAGAGAGGGATGGAATGGGTTCAGAGAGAGGGATGGAGGGGGTTCAGAGAGAGAGATGGAGGGGGATTCAGGGAGAGGGGTGGAGGGGGTTCAGAGAGAGGGATGGAGGGGGATTCAGGGAGAGGGGTGGAGGGGGATTCAGAGAGAGGGATGGAGGGGGATCGGAGAGAGCGATGGAGGGGGATCGGAGAGAGGGATGGAGGGGGAGCGGAGAGAGAGATGGAGGGGGATCGGAGAGAGGGATGGAGGGGGATCGGAGAGAGGGATGGAGGGGGAGCGGAGAGAGAGATGGAGGGGGTTCAGAGAGTTGGATGGAGGGAGATTCAGGGAGAGAGATGGAGGAGGGTTCAGACAGAGGGATGGAGAGGGTTGAGAGAGAGGGATAGAGAGAGGTTCAGAGAGAAGGATGGAGGGGCGTTCAGAAAGAGGGATGGAGGGGGGTTCAGAGAGAGGGATGGAGGGGCGTTCAGAAAGAGGGATGGAGGGGGGTTCAGAGAGAGGGATGGAGTGGGTTCAGAGAGAGGGATGGAGGGGGTTCAGAGAGAGGGATCGAGGGGGGTTCAGAGAGAGGGATGGAGAGGGTTCAGGGAGAGGGAAGAAGGGGGGTTCAGAGAGATGGATGGAGGTGGGTTCAGAAAGAGAGATGGAGGGGGTTTCAGGGAGAGGGAAGGAGGGGGTTCAGAGAGAGGGATGGAGGGGGGTCAGGGAGAGGGAAGGAGGTGGGTTCAGAGAGAGGGATGGAGAGGGTTCAGAGAGAGGAATGGAGGGGAGTTCAGAGAGAGGGAAGGAGGGAACTGAGAGAGAGGGATGGAATGGGCTCAGAGAGAGGGATCGAGGGGGGTTCAGAGAGAGGGGTGGAGGGGGTTCAGAGAGAGGAATGGAGGGGGGTTCAGAGAGAGGGATGGAGGGAACTGAGAGAGAGGGATGGAATGGGTTCAGAGAGAGGGATGGAGGGGGTTCAGAGAGAGAGATGAAGGGGGATTCAGGGAGAGGGGTGGAGGGGGTTCAGAGAGAGGGATGGAGGGGGATTCAGGGAGAGGGGTGGAGGGGGTTCAGAGAGAGGAATGGAGGGGGGTTCAGAGAGAGGGATGGAGGGAACTGAGAGAGAGGGATGGAATGGGTTCAGAGAGAGGGATGGAGGGGGTTCAGAGAGAGAGATGGAGGGGATTCAGGGAGAGGGGTGGAGGGGGTTCAGAGAGAGGGATGGAGGGGGATTCAGGGAGAGGGGTGGAGGGGGTTCAGAGAGAGGGATGGAGGGTGGTTCAGAGAGAGGGAAGGAGGTGGGTTCAGAGAGAGGGATGGAGGGGGGTTCAGAGACAAGAATGGAGGGGGTTCAGAGAGAGGGATGGAGGGAACTGAGAGAGAGGGATGGAATGGGTTCAGAGAGAGGGATGGAGGGGGTTCAGAGAGAGGGATGGAGGGAACTGAGGGAGAGGGATGGAGGGGGGTTCAGAGAGAGGAATGGAGGGGAGTTCAGGGAGAGGGAAGGAGGGGGATTCAGAGAGAGGGATGGAGGGGGGTTAAGAGAGAGGGATGGAGGGGGTTCAGAGAGAGATGGAGGGGGTTCAGGGAGAGGGAAGGAGAGGGTTCAGGGAGAGGGATGGAGGGGGTTCAGAGAGAGATGGAGGGGGTTCAGGGAGAGGGAAGGAGAGGGTTCAGAGAGAGGGATGGAGGGGGTTCAGAGAGAGATGGAGGGGGTTCAGGGAGAGGGAAGGAGAGGGTTCAGGGAGAGGGATGGAGGGGGGTTCAGAGTGAGAGATGGAGGGGATTCAGGGAGAGGGAAGGAGGGGGATTCAGAGAGAGGGATGGAGGGGGGTTCAGAGTGAGAGATGGAGGGGATTCAGGGAGATGGGAGGAGGGGGTTCAGGGAGAGGGGTGGAGGGGGTTCAGAGAGAGGAATGGAGGGGGGTTCAGAGAGAGGGAACTGAGAGAGAGGGATGGAATGGGTTCAGAGAGAGGGATGGAGGGGGTTCAGAGAGAGAGATGGAGGGGATTCAGGGAGAGGGGTGGAGGGGGTTCAGAGAGAGGGATGGAGGGGGATTCAGGGAGATGGCTGGAGGGGGTTCAGAGAGAGGGATGGAGGGTGGTTCAGAGAGAGGGATGGAGGGGGGTTCAGAGACAGGAATGGAGGGTGGTTCAGAGACAGGAATGGAGGGAACTGAGAGAGAGTTCAGAGAGAGGGATGGAGGGCTGTTCAGGGAGAGGGGTGGAGGGGGTTCTGAGAGAGGGATGGAGGTGGGTTCAGAGAGAGGGATGGAGGGAACTGAGAGAGAGGGATGGAATGGGTTCAGAGAGAGGGATGGAGGGGGGTTCCGAGAGAGGAATGGAGGGGGGTTCAGAGAGAGGGATGGAGAGGGTTCAGAGAGAGGAATGGAGGGGGGTTCAGAGAGAGGAATGGAGGGAACTGAGAGAGAGGGATGGAATGCGTTCAGAGAGAGGGATGGAGGGGGTTCAGAGAGAGAGATGGAGGGGGATTCAGGGAGAGGGGTGGAGGGGGTTCAGAGAGAGGGATGGAGGGGGATTCAGGAAGAGGGGTGGAGGGGGTTCAGGGAGAGGGAGGGAGGGGGGGTTCAGAGAGAGGGATGGAGGTGGGTTCAGAGAGAGGGATGGAGAGGGGTTCAGAGACAGGAATGGAGGGGGGTTCAGAGAGAGGGATGGAGGGAACTGAGAGAGAGGGATGGAATGGGTTCAGAGAGAGGGATGGAGGGGGTTCAGAGAGAGAGATGGAGGGGATTCAGGGTGAGGGAAGGAGAGGGTTCAGGGAGAGGGATGGAGGGGGTCAGAGAGAGAGATGGAGGGGATTCAGGGAGAGGGAAGGAGGGGGATTCAGAGAGAGGGATGGAGGGGGATCGGAGAGAGGGATGGAGGGGGAGCGGAGAGAGAGATGGAGGGGGTTCAGAGAGTTGGATGGAGGGAGATTCATGGAGATGTATGGAGGGGAGTTCAGATAGAGGGATGGAGAGGGTTGAGAGAGAGGGATAGAGTGAGGTTCAGAGAGAAGGATGGAGGGGCGTTCAGAAAGAGGGATGGAGGGGGGTCCAGAGAGAGAGATGGAGGGGCGTTCAGAAAGAGGGATGGAGGGGGGTTCAGAGAGAGGGATGGAGTGGGTTCAGAGAGAGGGATGGAGGGGGTTCAGAGAGAGGGATCGAGGGGGGTTCAGAGAGAGGGATGGAGAGGGTTCAGGGAGAGGGAAGAAGTGGGGTTCAGAGAGATGGATGGAGGGGGGTTCAGAAAGAGAGATGGAGGGGGTTTCAGGGATAGGGAAGGAGGGGGGTTCAGAGAGAGGGATGGAGGGGGTTCAGAGAGAGGGATGGAGGGAGATCGGAGAGAGGGATGGAGGGGGATTGGAGAGAGGGATGGAGGGAGTTCAGAGAGAGGGATGGAGGGAGATCGGAAAGAGGGATGGAGGGAGATCGGAGAGAGGGATGGAGAGGGTTCAGAGAGAGGGATGGAAGGGTTGCAGAGAGAGGGATGGAGGGAGATCGGAGAGAGGGATGGAGTGGGATCGGAGAGATGGATGGAGGGGGTACAGAAAGAGGGAGGGGGGGAGATCGGAGAGAGGGATGGAGGGAGATCGGAGAGAGGGATGGAGTGGGGTCGGTGAGAGGGATGGAGGGAGATCGGAGAGAGGGATGGAGGGGGGTGGGAGAGAGGGATGGAGGGGGATCAGAGAGAGGGATGGAGGGGGGTCGGTGAGAGGGATGGAGGGAGATCGGAGAGAGGGGTGGAGGGTGATACAGGGAGAGGGATGGAGGGAAATCGGAGAGAGGGATAGAGGGAGATCGGAGAGAGGGATGGAGGGTGATACACGGAGAGGGATGGAGGGAGATCGGAGAGAGGGATGGAGGGTGATACACGGAGAGGGATGGAGGGAGATCGGAGAGAGGGATGGAGGGAGATCGGAGAGAGGGATGGAGGGAGATGGGGGAGAGGGATGGAGGGGGATCGGAGAGAGGGATGGAGGGTGATACAGGGAGAGGGATGGAGGGAAATCGGAGAGAGGGATAGAGGGAGATCGGAGAGAGGGATGGAGGGGGATCGGAGAGAGGGATGGAGGGGGATCGGAGAGAGAGGGATGGAGGGAGATCGGAGAGAGGGATGGAGGGAGATCAGAGAGAGGGATGGAGGGGAATCGGAGAGGGATGGAGGGGGATCGGAGAGGGATGGAGGGAGATCGGAGAGAGAGATGGAGGGGGATTGGAGAGGGATGGAGGGAGATCGGAGAGAGGGATGGAGGGAGATCGGAGAGAGGGATGGAGGGGGATCGAAGAGAGGGATGGAGGGGGAGCGGAGAAAGGGATGGAGGGAGATCGGAGAGAGGGATGGAGGGAGATCGGAGACAGGGATGGAGGGGGATCGGAGAGAGGGAAGGAGGGAGATCGGAGAGAGGGACGGAGGGGAATCGGAGAGAGGGATGGAGGGGGAGCGGAGAGAGGGATGGAGGGGGATCGGAGGGAGGGATGGAGGGGTATCTGAGAGAGGGATGGAGGGGGAGCAGAGAGAGGGATGGAGGGGGATCGGAGAGAGCGTTGGAGGGGGATCGGAGAGAGGGATGGAGAGGGATCGGAGAGAGGGATGGAGGGGGAGCGGAGAGAGAGATGAAGGGGGTTCAGAGAGTTGGATGGAGGGAGATTCAGGGAGAGGGATGGAGGGGGGTTCAGACAGAGGGATGGAGAGGGTTGAGAGAGAGGGATAGAGAGAGGTTCAGAGAGAAGGATGGAGGGGCGTTCAGAAAGAGGGATGGAGGGGGGTTCAGAGAGAGGGATGGAGGGGCGTTCAGAAAGAGGGATGGAGGGGGGTTCAGAGAGAGGGATGGAGTGGGTTCCAAGAGAGGGTTGGAGGGGGTTCACAGAGAGGGATCGAGGGGGGTTCATAGAGAGGGATGGAGAGGGTTCAGGGAGAGGGAAGAAGGGGGGTTCAGAGAGATGGATGGAGGTGGGTTCAGAAAGAGAGATGGAGGGGGTTTCAGGGAGAGGGAAGGAGGGGGGTTCAGAGAGAGGGATGGAGGGGGGTCAGGGAGAGGGAAGGAGGTGGGTTCAGAGAGAGGGATGGAGGGGAGTTCAGAGAGAGGGAAGGAGGGAACTGAGAGAGAGGGATGGAATGGGCTCAGAGAGAGGGATCGAGGGGGGTTCAGAGAGAGGGGTGGAGGGGGTTCAGAGAGAGGAATAGAGGGGGGTTCAGAGAGAGAGATGGAGGGAACTGAGAGAGAGGGATGGAATGGGTTCAGAGAGAGGGATGGAGGGGGTTCAGAGAGAGAGATGGAGGGGGATTCAGGGAGAGGGGTGGAGGGGGTTCAGAGAGAGGGATGGAGGGGGATTCAGGGAGAGGGGTGGAGGGGGTTCAGAGAGAGGAATGGAGGGGGGTTCAGAGAGAGGGATGGAGGGAACTGAGAGAGAGGGATGGAATGGGTTCAGAGAGAGGGATGGAGGGGGTTCAGAGAGAGAGATGGAGGGGATTCAGGGAGAGGGGTGGAGGGGGTTCAGAGAGAGGGATGGAGGGGGATTCAGGGAGAGGGGTGGAGGGGTTTCAGAGAGAGGGATAGAGGGTGGTTCAGAGAGAGGGATGGAGGGGGATTCAGGGAGAGGGGTGGAGGGGGTTCAGAGAGAGGAATGGATGGGGGTTCAGAGAGAGGGATGGAGGGAACTGAGGGAGAGGGATGGAGGGTGGGTTCAGAGAGAGGAATGGAGGGGGTTCAGGGAGAGGGAAGGAGGGGGATTCAGAGAGAGGGATGGAGGGGGGTTAAGAGAGAGGGATGGAGGGGGGTTCAGAGAGAAGGATGGAGGGGGGTTCAGAGTGAGAGATGGAGGGGATTCAGGGAGAGGGAAGGAGGGGGTTCAGAGAGAGATGGAGGGGGTTCAGGGAGAGGGAAGGAGAGGGTTCAGGGAGAGGGATGGAGGGGGTTCAGAGAGAGAGATGGAGGGGATTCAGGGAGAGGGAAGGAGGGGGATTCAGAGAGAGGGATGGAGGGGGGTTCAGAGTGAGAGATGGAGGGGATTCAGGGAGAGGGAAGGAGGGGGATTCAGAGAGAGGGATAGAGGGTGGTTCAGAGTGAGAGATGGAGGGGATTCAGGGAGATGGAAGGAGGGGGTTCAGGGAGAGGGATGGAGGGGGTTCAGAGAGAGAGAAGGAGGGGGTTCAGGGAGAGGGAAGGAGGGGGTTCAGGGAGAGGGATGGAGGGGGTTCAGAGAGAGGGAAGGAGGGGGATTCAGAGAGAGGGATGGAGGGGAGTTCAGAGTGAGAGATGGAGGGGATTCAGGGAGAGGGAAGGAGGGGGATTTAGAGAGAGGGATAGAGGGTGGTTCAGAGTGAGAGATGGAGGGGATTCATGGAGATGGAAGGAGGGGGTTCAGGGAGAGGGATGGAGGGGGTTCAGAGAGGGGGATGAAGGGGGTTCAGAGAGTGGGATGAAGGGGGTTCAGAGAGTGGGATGGAGGGGGATTCAGGGAGAGGGATGGAGAGGGTTCAGAGAGAGAGATGGAGGGGGATTCAGGGAGAGGGGTGGAGGGAGTTCAGAGAGAGGGTTGAAAGGGGTTCAGAGAGTGGGATGAAGGGGGTTCAGAGAGAGGGATGGAGGGGGATTCAGGGAGAGGGATGGAAGGGGTTCAGAGAGAGGGATGGAGGGGGATTCAGAGAGAGGGATGGAGGTGGGTTCAGAGAGAGGGATGGAGGGTACTGAGAGAGAGGGATGGAGGGGGGTTCAGAGAGAGGAATGGAGGGGGGTTCAGAGAGAGGGATGGAGAGGGTTCAGAGAGAGGAATGGAGGGGGGTTCAGAGAGAGGAATGGAGGGAACTGAGAGAGAGGGATGGAATGCGTTCAGAGAGAGGGATGGAGGGGGTTCAGAGAGAGAGATGGAGGGGGATTCAGGGAGAGGGGTGGAGGGGGTTCAGAGAGAGGGATGGAGGTGGGTTCAGAGAGAGGGATGGAGGGGGTTCAGGGAGAGGGATGGAGGGGGTTCAGAGAGAGAGATGGAGGGGGTTCTGGGAGAGCGGTGGAGAGGGTTCAGAGAGAGGAATGGAAGGGGGTTCAGAGAGAGGGATGGAGGGAACTGAGAGAGAGGGATGGAATGGGTTCAGAGAGAGGGATGGAGGGGGTTCAGAGAGAGAGAGATGGAGGGGGATTCAGGGAGAGGGGTGGAGGGGTTTCAGAGAGAGGGATAGAGGGGGATTCAGGGAGAGGGGTGGAGGGGGTTCAGAGAGAGGGATGGAGGGGGGTTCAGAGAGAGGGATGGAGGTGGGTTCAGAGAGAGGGATGGGGGGGGGGCTCAGAGACAGGAATGGAGGGGGGTTCAGAGAGAGGGATGGAGGGAACTGAGAGAGAGGGATGGAATGGGTTCAGAGAGAGGGATGGAGGGGGTTCAGAGAGAGAGATGGAGGGGATTCAGGGTGAGGGAAGGAGAAGGTTCAGGGAGAGGGATGGAGGGAGTTCAGAGAGAGAGATGGAGGGGATTCAGGGAGAGGGAAGGAGGGGGATTCAGAGAGAGGGATGGAGGGGGGTTCAGAGTAAGAGATGGAGGGGATTCAGGGAGAGGGAAGGAGGGCGTTCAGAGAGAGGGATGGAGGGGGATTCAGGGAGAGGGGTGGAGGGGGATAGAGGGAGAGGGGTGGAGGGAGTTCAGAGAGAGGGATGGAGAGGGTTCAGAGAGAGAGATGGAGGGGGATTCAGGGAGAGGGGTGGAGGGAGTTCAGAGAGAGGGATGAAGGGGGTTCAGAGAGTGGGATGTAGGGGGTTCAGAGAGAGGGATGGAGGGGGATTCAGGGAGAGGGGTGGAGGGGGTTCAGAGAGAGGGATGGAGGTGGGTTCAGAGAGAGGGATGGAGGGAACTGAGAGAGAGGGATGGAATGGGTTCAGAGAGAGGGATGGAGGGGGTTCAGACAGAGAGATGGAGGGGGATTCAGGGAGAGGGGTGGAGGGGTTCAGAGAGAGGGATGGAGTGGGATTCAGGGAGAGGGGTGGAGGGGGTTCAGAGAGAGGAATGGAGGGGGGTTCAGAGAGAGGGATGGAGGGAACTGAGAGAGAGGGATGGAATGGGTTCAGAGAGAGGGATGGAGGGGGTTCAGAGAGAGAGATGGAGGGGGATTCAGGGAGAGGGTTGGAGGGGGTTCAGAGAGAGGGATGGAGGGGGATTCAGGGAGAGGGGTGGAGGGTGTTCAGAGAGAGGGATGGCGGGGGGTTCAGAGAGAGGGATGGAGGGGGGTTCAGAGAGAGGGATGGAGGGGGGTTCAGAGACAGGAATGGAGGGGGGTTCAGAGAGAGAGATGGAGGGAACTGAGAGAGAGGGATGGAATGGGTTCAGAGAGAGGGATGCAGGGGGTTCAGAGAGAGGGATGGAGGGAACTGAGGGAGAGGGATGGAGGGGGGTTCAGAGAGAGGAATGGAGGGGGGTTCAGGGAGAGGGAAGGAGGGGGATTCAGAGAGAGGGATGGAGGGGGGTTAAGAGAGAGGGATGGAGGGGGGTTCAGAGAGAGGGATGGAGGGGGGTTCAGAGTGAGAGATGGAGGGGATTCAGGGAGAGGGAAGGAGGGGGTTCAGGGAGAGGGATGGAGGGGGTTCAGAGAGAGAGATGGAGGGGGTTCAGGGAGAGGGAAGGAGGGGGATTCAGAGAGAGGGATGGAGGGGCGTTCAGAGTGAGAGATGGAGGGAATTCAAGGAGAGGGAAGGAGGGGGATTCAGAGAGAGGGATGGAGGGGGGTTCAGAGTGAGAGATGGAGGGGCTTCAGGGAGATGGAAGGAGGGGGTTCAGGGAGAGGGATGGAGGGGGTTCAGAGAGAGAGATGGAGGGGGTTCAGGGAGAGGGAAGGAGGGGGTTCAGGGAGAGGGATGGAGGGGGGTTCAGAGAGAGAGATGGAGGGGGTTCAGGGAGAGGGAAGGAGGGGGATTCAGAGAGAGAGATGGAGGGGGTTCAGAGAGAGGGATGGTGGGGGTTCAGAGAGAGGGAAGGAGGGGGATTCAGAGAGAGAGGGATGGAGGGGCTTCAGAGAGAGAGATGGAGGGGGTTCAGAGAGTGGGATGGAGAGGGATTCAGGGAGAGGGATGGAGAGGGTTCAGAGAGAGGGATGGAGGTGGGTTCAGAGAGAGGGATGGAGGGAACTGAGAGAGGGGGATGGAATGGGTTCAGAGAGAGTGATGGAGGGTGGTTCAGAGAGAGGAATGGAGGGGGGTTCAGAGAGAGGGATGGAGAGGGTTCAGAGAGAGGAATGGAAGGGGGTTCAGAGAGAGGAATGAAGGGAACTGAGAGAGAGGGATGGAATGCGTTCAGAGAGAGGGATGGAGGGGGTTCAGAGAGAGAGATGGAGGGGGATTCAGGGAGAGGGGTGGAGGGGGTTCAGAGAGAGGGATGGAGGGGGATTCAGGGAGAGGGGTGGAGGGTGTTCAGAGAGAGGGATGGAGGGGTATTCAGGGAGAGGGGTGGAGGGGGTTCAGAGAGAGGGATGGAGGTGGGTTCAGAGAGAGGGATGAAGGGAACTGAGAGAGAGGGATGGAATGGGTTCAGAGAGAGTGATGGAGGGGGGTTCAGAGAGAGGAATGGAGGGGGGTTCAGAGAGAGGGATGGAGAGGGTTCAGAGAGAGGAATGGAGGGGGGTTCAGAGAGAGGAATGGAGGGAACTGAGAGAGAGGGATGGAATGCGTTCAGAGAGAGGGATGGAGGGGGTTCAGAGAGAGAGATGGAGGGGGATTCAGGGAGAGGGGTGGAGGGGGTTCAGAGAGTGAGATGGAGGGGGATTCAGGGAGAGGGAAGGAGGGGGTTCAGGGAGAGGTATGGAGGGGGTTCAGAGAGAGAGATGGAGGGGGTTCAGGGAGAGGGGTGGAGGGGGTTCAGAGAGAGGAATGGAGGGGGGTTCAGAGAGAGGAATGGAGGGAACTGAGAGAGAGGGATGAAATGGGTTCAGAGAGAGGGATGGAGGGGTTTCAGGGAGAGGGGTGGAGGGGGTTCAGAGAGAGGGATGGAGGGGGATTCAGGGAGAGGGGTGGAGGGGGTTCAGAGAGAGGGATGGAGGGGGATTCAGGGAGAGGGGTGGAGGGGGTTCAGAGAGAGGGATGGAGGGGGGTTCAGGGAGAGGGATGGAGGGGGGTTCAGAGACAGGAATGGAGGGGGCTTCAGAGAGAGGGATGGAGGGAACTGAGAGAGAGGGATGGAATGGGTTCAGAGAGAGGGATGGAGGGGGTTCAGAGAGAGGGATGGAGGGAACTGAGGGAGAGGGATGGAGGGGGTTCAGAGAGAGGGATGGAGGGGGGTTCAGAGTGAGAGATGGAGGGGATTCAGGGAGAGGGAAGGAGGGGGTTCAGAGAGAGGGATGGAGGGGGATTCAGGGAGAGGGGTGGAGGGGGATTCAGGGAGAGGGGTGGAGGGAGTTCAGAGAGAGGGATGGAATGGGTTCAGAGAGAGGGATGGAGGGTGTTCAGATAGAGAGATGGAGGGGGATTCAGGGAGAGGGGTGGAGGGGGTTCAGAGAGAGGAATGGAGGGGGGTTCAGAGAGAGGGATGGAGGGAACTGAGAGAGAGGGATGGAATGGGTTCAGAGAGAGGGATGGAGGGGGTTCAGAGAGAGAGAGATGGAGGGGGATTCAGGGAGAGGGGTGGAGGGGGTTCAGAGAGAGGGATAGAGGGGGGTTCAGAGAGAGGGATGGAGGTGGGTTCAGAGAGAGGGATGGAGGGGGGTTCAGAGAGAGGAATGGAGGGGGGTTCAGAGAGAGGGATGGAGGGAACTGAGAGAGAGGGATGGAATGGGTTCAGAGAGAGGGATGGAGGGGGTTCAGGGAGAGGGATGGAGGGAACTGAGGGAGAGGGATGGAGGGGGATTCAGAGAGAGAGGAAAGGAGGGGGGTTCAGAGAGAGGGAAGGAGGAGGATTCAGAGAGAGGGATGGAGGGGGGTTAAGAGAGAGGGATGGAGGGGGGTTCAGACAGAGAGATGGAGGGGGTTCAGGGAGAGGGAAGGAGAGGGTTCAGGGAGAGGGATGGAGGCGGTTCAGAGAGAGAGATGGAGGGGATTCAGGGAGAGGGAAGGAGGGGGATTCAGAGAGAGGGATAGAGGGGGGTTCAGAGTGAGAGATGGAGGGGATTCAGGGAGAGGGAAGGAGGGGGATTCAGAGAGAGGGATGGAGGGGTTTCAGAGTGAGAGATGGAGGGGATTCAGGGAGATGGAAGGAGGGGGTTCAGGGAGAGGGATGGAGGGGGTTCAGAGAGAGAGGAGGAGGGGGTTCAGGGAGAGGGAAGGAGGGAGTTCAGGGAGAGGGATGGAGGGGGGTTCAGAGGGAGAGATGGAGGGGGTTCAGGGAGAGGGAAGGTGGGGGATTTAGAGAGAGAGATGGAGGGGGTTCAGAGAGAGGGATGGTGGGGGTTCAGAGAGAGGGAAGGAAGGGGATTCAGAGAGAGAGGGATGGAGGGGGTTCAGAGAGAGAGATGGAGGGGGTTCAGAGAGTGGGATGGAGGGGGATTCAGGGAGAGGGTTGGAGAGGGTTCAGAGAGAGAGATGGAGGGGGATTCAGGGAGAGGGGTGGAGGGTGTTCAGAGAGAGGGATGGAGGGGTATTCAGGGAGAGGGGTGGAGGGGGTTCAGAGAGAGGGATGGAGGTGGGTTCAGAGAGAGGGATGGAAGGAACTGAGAGAGAGGGATGGAATGGGTTCAGAGAGAGGGATGGAGGGGGGTTCAGAGAGAGGAATGGAGGGGGTTCAGAGAGAGGGATGGAGAGGGTTCAGAGAGAGGAATGGAGGGGGGTTCAGAGAGAGGAATGGAGGGAACTGAGAGAGAGGGATGGAATGCGTTCAGAGAGAGGGATGGAGGGGGTTCAGAGAGAGAGATGGAGGGGGATTCAGGGAGAGGGGTGGAGGGGGTTCAGAGAGAGGGATGGAGGGGGATTCAGGGAGAGGGAAGGAGGGGGTTCAGGGAGAGGGATGGAGGGGGTTCAGAGAGAGAGATGGAGGGGGTTCAGGGAGAGGGGTGGAGGGGGTTCAGAGAGAGGAATGGAGGGGGGTTCAGAGAGAGGGATGGAGGGAACTGAGAGAGAGGGATGGAATGGGTTCAGAGAGAGGGATGGAGGGGGTTCAGAGAGAGAGATGGAGGGGGATTCAGGGAGAGGGGTGGAGGGGGTTCAGAGAGAGGGATGGAGGGGGATTCAGGGAGAGGGGTGGAGGGGGTTCAGAGAGAGGGATGGAGGGGGGGTTCAGAGAGAGGGATGGAGGTGGGTTCAGAGAGAGGGATGGAGGGGGGTTCAGAGACAGGAATGGAGGGGGGTTCAGAGAGAGGGATGGAGGGAACTGAGAGAGAGGGATGGAATGGGTTCAGAGAGAGGGATGGAGGGGGTTCAGAGAGAGGGATGGAGGGAACTGAGGGAGAGGGATGGAGCGGGGTTCAGAGAGAGGAATGGAGGGGGGTTCAGGGAGAGGGAAGGAGGGGGAATTCAGAGAGAGGGATGGAGGGGGGTTAAGAGAGAGGGATGGAGGGGGGTTCAGAGAGAGGGATGGAGGGGGGTTCAGAGAGAGGGATGGAGGGGGGTTCAGGGAGAGGGATGGAGGGGGTTCAGAGTGAGAGATGGAGGGGATTCAGGGAGAGGGAAGGAGGGGGATTCAGAGAGAGGGATGGAGGGGGGTTCAGAGTGAGAGATGGAGGGGATTCAGGGAGAGGGAAGGAGGGGGTTCAGAGAGAGGGATGGAGGGGGATTCAGGGAGAGGGGTGGAGGGGGATTCAGGGAGAGGGAAGGAGGGGGATTCAGAGAGAGGGATGGAGGGGGGTTCAGAGTGAGAGATGGAGGGGATTCAGGGAGAGGGATGGAGGGGTTCAGAGAGAGAGATGGAGGGGGTTCAGGGAGAGGGAAGGAGAGGGTTCAGGGAGAGGGATGGAGGGGGTTCAGAGAGAGAGATGGAGGGGATTCAGGGAGAGGGAAGGAGGGGTTTCAGAGAGAGGGATGGAGGGGGGTTCAGAGTGAGAGATGGAGGGGATTCAGGGAGAGGGAAGGAGGGGGTTCAGAGAGAGGGATGGAGGGGGATTCAGGGAGAGGGGTGGAGGGGGATTCAGGGAGAGGGGTGGAGGGAGTTCAGAGAGAGGGATGGAGGGGGATTCAGGGAGAGGGGTGGAGCGGGTTCAGAGAGAGGGATGGAGGTGGGTTCAGAGAGAGGGTTGGAGGGAACTGAGAGAGAGGGATGGAATGGGTTCAGAGAGAGGGATGGAGGGGGCTCAGAGAGAGGAATGGAGGGGGGTTCAGAGAGAGGAATGGAGGGAACTGAGAGAGAGGGATGGAATGGGTTCAGAGAGAGGGATGGAGGGTGTTCAGAAAGAGAGATGGAGGGGGATTCAGGGAGAGGGGTGGAGGGGGTTCAGAGAGAGGAATGGAGGGGGGTTCAGAGAGAGGGATGGAGGGAACTGAGAGAGAGGGATGGAATGGGTTCAGAGAGAGGGATGGAGGGGGTTCAGAGAGAGAGAGATGGAGGGGGATTCAGGGAGAGGGGTGGAGGGGGTTCAGAGAGAGGGATGGAGGGGGGTTCAGAGAGAGGGATGGAGGTGGGTTCAGAGAGAGGGATGGAGGGGGGTTCAGAGAGAGGAATGGAGGGGGGTTCAGAGAGAGGGATGGAGGGAACTGAGAGAGAGGGATGGAATGGGTTCAGAGAGAGGGATGGAGGGGGGTTCAGAGAGAGGGATGGAGGGGGGTTCAGAGAGAGGGATGGAGGGGGGTTCAGGGAGAGGGATGGAGGGGGTTCAGAGTGAGAGATGGAGGGGATTCAGGGAGAGGGAAGGAGGGGGATTCAGAGAGAGGGATGGAGGGGGGTTCAGAGTGAGAGATGGAGGGGATTCAGGGAGAGGGAAGGAGGGGGTTCAGAGAGAGGGATGGAGGGGGATTCAGGGAGAGGGGTGGAGGGGGATTCAGGGAGAGGGAAGGAGGGGGATTCAGAGAGAGGGATGGAGGGGGGTTCAGAGTGAGAGATGGAGGGGATTCAGGGAGAGGGATGGAGGGGTTCAGAGAGAGAGATGGAGGGGGTTCAGGGAGAGGGAAGGAGAGGGTTCAGGGAGAGGGATGGAGGGGGTTCAGAGAGAGAGATGGAGGGGATTCAGGGAGAGGGAAGGAGGGGGATTCAGAGAGAGGGATGGAGGGGGGTTCAGAGTGAGAGATGGAGGGGATTCAGGGAGAGGGAAGGAGGGGGTTCAGAGAGAGGGATGGAGGGGGATTCAGGGAGAGGGGTGGAGGGGGATTCAGGGAGAGGGGTGGAGGGAGTTCAGAGAGAGGGATGGAGGGGGATTCAGGGAGAGGGGTGGAGCGGGTTCAGAGAGAGGGATGGAGGTGGGTTCAGAGAGAGGGTTGGAGGGAACTGAGAGAGAGGGATGGAATGGGTTCAGAGAGAGGGATGGAGGGGGCTCAGAGAGAGGAATGGAGGGGGGTTCAGAGAGAGGAATGGAGGGAACTGAGAGAGAGGGATGGAATGGGTTCAGAGAGAGGGATGGAGGGTGTTCAGAAAGAGAGATGGAGGGGGATTCAGGGAGAGGGGTGGAGGGGGTTCAGAGAGAGGAATGGAGGGGGGTTCAGAGAGAGGGATGGAGGGAACTGAGAGAGAGGGATGGAATGGGTTCAGAGAGAGGGATGGAGGGGGTTCAGAGAGAGAGAGATGGAGGGGGATTCAGGGAGAGGGGTGGAGGGGGTTCAGAGAGAGGGATGGAGGGGGGTTCAGAGAGAGGGATGGAGGTGGGTTCAGAGAGAGGGATGGAGGGGGGTTCAGAGAGAGGAATGGAGGGGGGTTCAGAGAGAGGGATGGAGGGAACTGAGAGAGAGGGATGGAATGGGTTCAGAGAGAGGGATGGAGGGGGTTCAGAGAGAGGGATGGAGGGAACTGAGGGAGAGGGATGGAGGGGGGTTCAGAGAGAGGAATGGAGGGGGGTTCAGGGAGAGGGAAGGAGGGGGATTCAGAGAGAGGGATGGAGGGGGGTTCAGAGAGAGGGATGGAGGGGGGTTCAGAGTGAGAGATGGAGGGGATTCAGGGAGATGGAAGGAGGGGGTTCAGGGAGAGGGATGGAGGGGGTTCAGAGAGAGAGATGGAGGGGGGTTCAGAGAGAGAGATGGAGGGTGTTCAGAGAGAGGGATGGTGGGGGTTCAGAGAGAGGGAAGGAGGGGGATTCAGAGAGAGAGAGATGGAGGGGGTTCAGGGAGAGGGAAGGAGGGGGTTCAGAGAGAGGGATGGAGGGGGTTAATTGAGGGGGAAGGAGGGGTGTTTGAGGATTAGGACTGTACTCTTGGCCTGGTGTGAGCACAGTGGTAAATCTCTGAAAGCCATGACCGAGCCCCAATGTCTGAGATTTCACAGGCTGGAGCTCATTTTGTAATGCAGAGAGAGAGATAAAGAGAGAGCAAGAGGGAGAGACAGAGAGAGAGACAGAGAGAGCGATAGAGAAAGAGAGACAGAGAGACAGCGAGAGTGAGTGATAGAGAGAGAGAAATAGAGAGAGAGAGATAGAGAGAGGGAGAGAGAGTGAGTGACAGACAGAGCAAGACAGAGATAGAGAGAGAGAGAAATAGAGAGAGAGAGAGAGACAGAGAGAGAGAGAGACACACACCCTGCACTTGGCAACTGAGTGACAGCCACAGCAGCCTGCCGCTGTCCTTACCTGAAAGATATTGACGTGTATGTAGGGAATGGAGTAAAGAGCTTTGTACAGCAGCATGCAGAGAAATGCAGAGAGCAGCGAGCGGAAACCAGACACCGACATCAGGAGCCAGCAGTTCAGCAACATGCCCAGTGAGATGGTGCAGAGGGTCCTGAGGACAACGAGCCCTGGTAGATCCTGGATCAGCCCTGGTGAAGGAAGGCATGACACAGGCTTCAGTTTGCTCCAGCCCCCTCACCTCCGCACGCTGCACAGTCCGATCCCACAACAGGTTTCAGTCAACAACTGTGCTTCAACTAAATCCCAAAGGGTTTCACTTCCAGTCAGACCTTTTAGAAAATATGTGATTCTGTCAACAAATGTAGCAGGTCAATGATCAGGAGAG
The DNA here is from genome assembly GCF_037043375.1 of Chiloscyllium plagiosum. NCBI lineage: Eukaryota > Metazoa > Chordata > Chondrichthyes > Orectolobiformes > Hemiscylliidae > Chiloscyllium > Chiloscyllium plagiosum. Next base: position 4,623,426 of record NW_028270163.1, on the reverse strand, counting down.
TGCCCATAGTCTTCTCTACATCGGGGAGACCGAACATAAACTCAGGGAATGGTTTGCTGAGCATCTCAGCCGGGCCATGCAGTGACCAACCAGAGCTCTCAGTCACCACCCATTTTAATTCCCCTTCCCACTCCCTTTCCAACGTCTCCATCCTTGGCCTCCTCCATTGCTACAATAAACCAACATGCAAATCGGAGGAACAACACCTCATCTTCTGCCTGGAGGGCTCAACACTGAGTTCTCCAATTTCAAATAACCTCCCTCCCTCCCTCCCCATCCCCCGACTCCCTACTTCCCCATCCCCCCTCCAATCCTCTCATCGACCCTTCCTTCCAGCCACCAACCGGATTCGTTCCTCCCATTGACCAACCAGCTCGCACCCTCAAACTGTTCACCTATCCCCACCTCACCACCCTGCCCCCTGCCCCCTTGATCTGCATCTTCCCTCACACCCACCCCCAGTCCTGAGGAAGGGTTATACCTCAATTGTTGATTTCTCCAGCTCCTGATGCTGCCTGACTTGTTGTATCCGTCCAGCTGCAGAATTTCTTTGTCTCCCACATTCTGATCAGCTTTAATGATCCAGATTTCAAACTCAAAGCAGGCAGGAAGTTACAACCATGACACTCCTGGGAAAAGCAATGTCCCCTTGGAGAGAACATTAATCTAGTAAACCCCAGCAATGATCGAGGGACCCCCTGCCGCGGGAGAAGGTGGAATTGAGATTCAGTTCAAAATCTGGCGTCTAATGATGACCATAAAACCAACGTCAACTGTCAGGAGAGACCCATAGGTGTCCTTCAGTGCTCCTCACTACAGTCCTGACCAGGCCTACTCTCAATAGACAATAGACAATAGGTGCAGGAGGAGGCCATTCTGCCCTTCGAGCCTGCACCACCATTCAATATGATCATGGCTGATCATCCTTAATCAGTATCCTGTTCCTGCCTTATCTCCATAACCCTTGATTCCACTATCCTTGAGAGCTCTATCCAACTCCTTCTTAAATGAATCCAGAGACTGGGTCTCCACTGCCCTCTGGGGCAGAGCGTTCCACACAGCCACCACTCTCTGGGTGAAGAAGTTTCTCCTCATCTCTGTCCTAAGTGGCCTACCCCGTATTTTTAAGCTGTGTCCTCTGGTTCGGCACTCACCCATCAGCGGAAACATGTTTCCTGCCTCCAGAGTGTCCAATCCTTTCATAATCTTATATGTCTCAATCAGATCCCCTCTCAATGTGACTCCAGATCCACAGCTGACTTTTTAATTGCCCTTTTAGGCAATTGGGAATGGGCAATAAATGCTGCTGTAGCCAGTGATGCCCTCATCCAATGAATTAATAGAACGTTTGAAGAAAATGATCATTCAAGTCACAGACAGCAGGCTGTTCAGAAAGAGCCCACTCAGTCTCTTTAACAGCACTAAGTGCTGGATTCCATCAATAGTTCAAACACCCCGAAGCCTCTCCCAAAAGGAGCAAGGTGTGTTCAGGTGAGTGTATGAGGGTGAGCGGTGGCTGCGGGATAGTTGCTCAAAGTTGCGGGGTAATTGAGTCAGGGAGTCGGCATGGATACACCAGGAAGGTAGAGTCTGACTGGGGGGTAGCCGGGTCACTGAGGGGGCAATGATTAGTCAGGAAGGTGTATTCTGATTGAGAAGAGTAATTAGCTTTGGGGGGGATATTTGGTTCAGATCGATATGTGGCTGTTGGAAGAAAGGGGCGGTGTGAGGTGGATCAGTCGTGCCATTATACTGGAGACAGAGCTGTTTGCACTGTGTCGAACCATTCCGCACGAACCATATACCCGCAGGACTGACCCTCTGACAGTGCGGCACTCCCTCAACACTGACCCTCTGAGAGTGCAGCACTCCCACAGCACTGACCCTCTGACAGTGCGGCACTCCCTCAACACTGACCCTCTGAGAGTGCAGCACTCCCACAGCACTGACCCTCTGACAGTGCAGCACTCCCTCAACACTGACCCTCTGACAGTGCAGCACTCCCTCAACACTGACCCTCTGACAGTGCAGCACTCCCTCAGCACTGACCTTCTGACAGTGTGGCACTCCCTCAATACTAACCCTCTGACAGTGCAGCACTGCCTCAGCACTGACCCTCTGGCAGTGCAGCGCTCCCTCAGTACTGATCCTCTGACAGTGTGGCACTCCCTCAACACTGACCCTCTGACAGTGCAGCACTCCCTCAGTACTGATCCTCTGACAGTGCAGCACTCCCTCAGTATTGACCCTCTGACAGTGCAGCACTCCCTCAGTACTGACCCTCTGACAGCGCAGCACTCCCACAGCACTGACCCTCTGGCAGTGCAGCACACCCTCAGTACTGACCCTCCGACAGCGCGGCACTCCCTCAACACTGACCCTCTGACAGTGCAGCACTCCCTCAGTACTGATCCTCTGACAGTGCAGCACTCCCTCAGTACTGACTCTCTGACAGTGCAGCACTCCCTCAGTATTGACCCTCTGACAGTGCAGCACTCCCTCAGTACTGACCCTCTGACAGCGCAGCACTCCCTCAGTACTGACACTCTGACAGTGCAGCACTCCCTCAGTACTGATCCTCTGACTGTGCAGCACTCCCAGAGCACTGACCCTCTGACAGCGCAGCACTCCCTCAACACTGATCCTCTGACAGTGCGGCACTCCCTCAACACTGACCCTCTGACAGTGCAGCACTCCCTCAGTACTGACCCTCTGACACTGCGGCACTCCCTCAACACTGATCCTCTGACAGTGTGGCATTCCCTCAACACTGACCCTCTGACAGTGCAGCACTCCCTCAGTATTGACCCTCTGACAGTGCAGCACTCCCTCAGTATTGACCCTCTGACAGTGCAGCAGTGTCTCAGTACTGACCCTCTGACAGCGCAGCAGTCCCTCAGTGCTGACCCTCTGACAGTGCAGCACTCCCTCAACACTGACCCTCTGACAGTGCAGCACTGCCTCAACACTGACTCTCTGACAGTGCAGCACTCCCTCAGTACTGATCCTCTGACAGTGCAGCACTCCCTCAGTATTGACCCTCTGACAGTGCAGCACTCCCTCAGTATTGACCCTCTGACAGTGCAGCAGTGTCTCAGTACTGACCCTCTGACAGCGCAGCAGTCCCTCAGTGCTGACCCTCTGACAGTGCAGCACTCCCTCAACACTGACCCTCTGACAGTGCAGCACTGCCTCAACACTGACTCTCTGACAGTGCAGCACTCCCTCAGTACTGATCCTCTGACAGTGCAGCACTCCCTCAGTATTGACCCTCTGACAGTGCAGCACTCCCACAGCACTGACCCACTGACAGTGCAGGAAACCATCAGTACTGACCCTCTGACAGTGCAGCACTCCCACAGCACTGACCCACTGACAGTGCAGCAGACCCTCAGTACTGACCCTCCGACAGTGCAGCACTCCCTCAACACTGACCCTCTGACAGTGCAGCACTCCCTTAGTGCTGACCGTCTGACAGTGCAGCACTCTCTCAAGCACTGACCCTCTGACAGTGTGGCACTCCCTCAGCACTGACCCTCTGACAGTATGGCACTCCCTCAGCACTGACCCTCTGACAGTGTGGTACTCCCTCAGCACTGACCCTCTGACAGTGCGGCACTCCCTCAACACTGACCCTCTGACAGTGCAGCACTCCCTTAGTGCTGACCCTCTGACAGTGCAGCGCTCTCTCAGCACTCACCCTCCGACAGTGCAGCGCTCCCTCAACACTGATCCTCTGACAGTGCAGCACTCCCTCAGTACTGATCCTCAGACAGTGCAGCACTCCCTCAGTATTGACCCTCTGACAGTGCAGCACTCCCTCAGTACTGACCCTCTGACAGCGCAGCACTCCCACAGCACTGACCTTCTGGCAGTGCAGCACACCCTCAGTACTGACCCTCCGACAGCGCGGCACTCCCTCAACACTGAACCTCTGACAGTGTGGCACTCCCTCAACACTGACCCTCTGACAGTGCAGCACTCCCTTAGTGCTGACCCTCTGACAGTGCAGCACTCCCTCAGCACTGACCCTCTGACTGTGCAGCACTCCCTCAGTACTGACCCTCTGACAGTGCAGCCCTCCCTCAGTACTGACCCTCTGACAGTGCGGCACTCCCTCAGCACTGACCCTCTGACAGTGCAGCACTCCCTCAGTACTGACCCTCTGACAGTGCAGCACTCTCTCAGCACTGACCCTCTGACAGTGCAGCACTCCCTCAGCACTGACCCTCTGACAGTGCAGCACTCCCTCAGCACTGACCCTCTGACAGTGCAGCACTATCTCAGTACTGACCCTCTGACAGTGCAGCACTCTCTCAGCACTGACCCTCTGACAGTGCAGCACTCCCTTACTGCTGACCCTCTGACAGTGCAGCACTCCCTCAATACTAACCCTCTGACAGTGCAGCACTCCCTCAGTACTGATCCTCTGACAGTGTGGCACTCCCTCAACACTGACCCTCTGACAGTGCAGCACTCCCTCAGTACTGATCCTCTGACAGTGCGGCACTCCCTCAGTACTGACACTCTGACAGTGCGGCACTCCCTCAACACTGATCCTCTGACAGTGTGGCACTCCCTCAACACTGACCGTCTGACAGTGTGGCACTCCCTCAATACTAACCCTCTGTCAGTGCAGCACTGCCTCAGCACTGACCCTCTGACAGTGCAGCGCTCCCTCAGTACTGATCCTCTGACAGTGTGGCACTCCCTCAACACTGACCCTCTGACAGTGCAGCACTCCCTCAGTACTGATCCTCTGACAGTGCAGCACTCCCTCAGTATTGACCCTCTGACAGTGCAGCACTCTCTCAATACTGACCCTCTGACAGTGCAGCACTCCCTCAGTACTGACCCTCTGACAGTGCAGCACTCCCTCAGTACTGATCCTCTGACAGTGCAGCACTCCCTCAGTATTGACCCTCTGACAGTGCAGCACTCCCTCAGTACTGACCCTCTGACAGTGCAGCACTCCCTCAACACTGACCCTCTGACAGTGCAGCACTCCCTCAACACTGACCGTCTGACAGTGCAGCACTCCCTCAGTACTGATCCTCTGACAGTGCGGCACTCCCTCAGTACTGACCCTCTGACAGTGCAGCACTCCCTCAGTACTGATCCTCTGACAGTGCAGCACTCCCTCAGTATTGACCCTCTGACAGTGCAGCACTCCCTCAACACTGACCCTCTGACAGTGCAGCACTCCCTCAGTACTGATCCTCTGACAGTGCGGCACTCCCTCAACACTGACCCTCTGACAGTGCAGCACTCCCTTAGTGCTGACCGTCTGACAGTGCAGCACTCTCTCAAGCACTGACCCTCTGACAGTGTGGCACTCCCTCAGCACTGACCCTCTGACAGTATGGCACTCCCTCAGCACTGACTCTCTGACAGTGTGGTACTCCCTCAGCACTGACCCTCTGACAGTGCGGCACTCCCTCAACACTGACCCTCTGACAGTGCAGCACTCCCTTAGTGCTGACCCTCTGACAGTGCAGCGCTCTCTCAGCACTCACCCTCTGACAGTGCAGCGCTCCCTCAGTACTGAGCCTCTGACAGTGCGGCACTCCCTTAGTGCTAACCCTCTGACAGTGCAGCACCCTCTCAGCACTGACCCTCTGACAGTGCAGCACCCCCTCAGTACTGACCCTCTGACAGTGCGGCACTCCCTCAACACTGACCCTCTGACAGTGCAGCACTTCCTCAACACTGACCCTCTGACAGTGTGGCACTCCCTCAGTACTAACCCTCTGACAGTGCAGCACTGCCTCAGCACTGACCCTCTGGCAGTGCAGCGCTCCCTCAGTACTGATCCTCTGACAGTGTGGCACTCCCTCAACACTGACCCTCTGACAGTGCAGCACTCCCTCAGTACTGATCCTCTGACAGTGCGGCACTCCCTCAGTACTGACCCTCTGACAGTGTGGCACTCCCTCAACACTGACCCGCTGAAAGTGCAACACTCCCTCAGTATTGACCCTCTGACAGTGCAGCACTCCCTCAGTACTGACCCTCTGACAGCGCAGCACTCCCACAGCACTGACCCTCTGGCAGTGCAGCACACCCTCAGTACTGACCCTCCGACAGCGCGGCACTCCCTCAACACTGACCCTCTGACAGTGTGGCACTCCCTCAACACTGACCCTCTGACAGCGCAGCACTCCCACAGCACTGACCCTCTGGCAGTGCAGCACACCCTCAGTACTGACCCTCCGACAGTGCAGCACTATCTCAGTACTGACCCTCTGACAGTGCAACACTCTCTCAGCACTGACCCTCTGACAGTGCAGCACTCCCTTACTGCTTACCCTCTGACAGTGCAGCGCTCCCTAAGTACTGACCATCTGACAGTGCGGCACTCCCTCAGTACTGACCCTCTGACAGTGCAGCGCTCCCTCAGGACTGACCATCTCTCAGTGCAGAACTCCCTCAATACTGACCCTCTGACAGTGCAGCACTCCCTCAACACTGACCCTCTGACAGTGCAGCACTCCCTCAACACTGACCCTCTGACAGTGCAGCACTCCCTCAGTACTGATCCTCTGACAGTGCGGCACTCCCTCAGTACTGACCCTCTGACAGTGCAGCACTCCCTCAGTACTGATCCTCTGACAGTGCAGCACTCCCTCAGTATTGACCCTCTGACAGTGCAGCACTCCCTCAACACTGACCCTCTGACAGTGCAGTACTCCCTCAGTACTGATCCTCTGACAGTGCGGCACTCCCTCAGCACTGACCCTCTGGCAGTGCAGCACTCCCTCAACACTGACCCTCTGACAGTGCAGCACTCCCTCAACACTGACCCTCTGACAGTGCAGCACTCCCTCAGTACTGATCCTCTGACAGTGCGGCACTCCCACAGCACTGACCCTCTGGCAGTGCAGCACACCCTCAGTACTGACCCTCCGACAGCGCAGCACTCCCTCAACACTGATCCTCTGACAGTGCAGCAGTCCCTCAGTACTGATCCTCTGACAGTGCAGCACTCCCTCAGTATTGACCCTCTGACAGTGCAGCACTCCCTCAGTACTGACCCTCTGACAGCGCAGCACTCCCACAGCACTGACCCTCTGGCAGTGCAGCACACCCTCAGTACTGACCCTCCGACAGCGCGGCACTCCCTCAACACTGACCCTCTGACAGTGTGGCACTCCCTCAACACTGACCCTCTGACAGTGCAGCACTCCCTTAGTGCTGACCCTCTGACAGTGCAGCACTCCCTCAGAACTGACCCTCTGACTGTGCAGCACTCCCTCAGTACTGACCCTCTGACAGTGCAGCCCTCCCTCAGTACTGACCCTCTGACAGTGCGGCACTCCCTCAGCACTGACCCTCTGACAGTGCAGCACTCCCTCAGTACTGACCCTCTGACAGTGCAGCACTCTCTCAGCACTGACCCTCTGACAGTGCAGCACTCCCTCAGCACTGACCCTCTGACAGTGCAGCACTCCCTCAGCACTGACCCTCTGACAGTGCAGCACTATCTCAGTACTGACCCTCTGACAGTGCAACACTCTCTCAGCACTGACCCTCTGACAGTGCAGCACTCCCTTACTGCTGACCCTCTGACAGTGCAGCACTTCCTCAGCAATGACCCTCTGACAGTGTGGCACTCCCTCAGTACTAACCCTCTGACAGTGCAGCACTCCCTCAGTACTGATCCTCTGACAGTGCGGCACTCCCTCAGTACTGACACTCTGACAGTGCGGCACTCCCTCAACACTGATCCTCTGACAGTGTGGCACTCCCTCAACACTGACCCTCTGACAGTGTGGCACTCCCTCAATACTAACCCTCTGTCAGTGCAGCACTGCCTCAGCACTGACCCTCTGACAGTGCAGCGCTCCCTCAGTACTGATCCTCTGACAGTGTGGCACTCCCTCAACACTGACCCTCTGACAGTGCAGCACTCCCTCAGTACTGATCCTCTGACAGTGCAGCACTCCCTCAGTATTGACCCTCTGACAGTGCAGCACTCTCTCAATACTGACCCTCTGACAGTGCAGCACTCCCTCAGTACTGACCCTCTGACAGTGCAGCACTCCCTCAGTACTGATCCTCTGACAGTGCAGCACTCCCTCAGTATTGACCCTCTGACAGCGCAGCACTCCCACAGCACTGACCCTCTGGCAGTGCAGCACACCCTCAGTACTGACCCTCCGACAGCGCGGCACTCCCTCAACACTGACCCTCTGACAGTGTGGCACTCCCTCAACACTGACCCTCTGACAGTGCAGCACTCCCTTAGTGCTGACCCTCTGACAGTGCAGCACTCCCTCAGCACTGACCCTCTGACTGTGCAGCACTCCCTCAGTACTGACCCTCTGACAGTGCAGCCCTCCCTCAGTACTGACCCTCTGACAGTGCGGCACTCCCTCAGCACTGACCCTCTGACAGTGCAGCACTCCCTCAGTACTGACCCTCTGACAGTGCAGCACTCTCTCAGCACTGACCCTCTGACAGTGCAGCTCTCCCTCAGCATTGACCCTCTGACAGTGCAGCACTATCTCAGTACTGACCCTCTGACAGTGCAACACTCTCTCAGCACTGACCCTCTGACAGTGCAGCACTCCCTTACTGCTGACCCTCTGACAGTGCAGCACTCCCTCAACACTGACCCTCTGACAGTGCAGCACTCCCTCAGTACTGATCCTCTGACAGTGTGGCACTCCCTCAACACTGACCCTCTGACAGTGCAGCACTCCCTCAGTACTGATCCTCTGACAGTGCGGCACTCCCTCAGTACTGACCCTCTGACAGTGCGGCACTCCCTCAACCCTGACCCTTTGACAGTGTGGCACTCCCTCAACACTGACCGTCTGACAGTGCAGCACTCTCTCAGCACTGACCCTCTGAAAGTGCAGCACTCCCTCAGCACTGACCCTCTGACAGTGCAGCACTCCCTCAGCACTGACCCTCTGACAGTGCAGCACTATCTCAGTACTGACCCTCTGACAGTGCAACACTCTCTCAGCACTGACCCTCTGACTGTGCAGCACTATCTCAGTACTGACCCTCTGACAGTGCAACACTCTCTCAGCACTGACCCTCTGACAGTGCAGCACTCCCTTACTGCTGACCCTCTGACAGTGCAGCGCTCCCTAAGTACTGACCATCTGACAGTGCGGCACTCCCTCAGTACTGACCCTCTGACAGTGCAGCACTCCCTCAGTACTGACCCTCTGACAGTGCGGCACTCCCTCAACACTGACCCTCTGACAGTGCAGCACTCCCTTAGTGCTGACCGTCTGACAGTGCAGCACTCTCTCAAGCACTGACCCTCTGACAGTGTGGCACTCCCTCAGCACTGACCCTCTGACAGTGTGGCACTCCCTCAGCACTGACCCTCTGACAGTGTGGTACTCCCTCAGCACTGACCCTCTGACAGTGCGGCACTCCCTCAACACTGACCCTCTGACAGTGCAGCACTCCCTTAGTGCTGACCCTCTGACAGTGCAGCGCTCTCTCAGCACTCACCCTCTGACAGTGCAGCGCTCCCTCAGTACTGAGCCTCTGACAGTGCGGCACTCCCTCAGTGCTAACCCTCTGACAGTGCAGCACCCTCTCAGCACTGACCCTCTGACAGTGCAGCACCCCCTCAGTACTGACCCTCTGACAGTGCGGCACTCCCTCAACACTGACCCTCTGACAGTGCAGCACTTCCTCAACACTGACCCTCTGACAGTGTGGCACTCCCTCAGTACTAACCCTCTGACAGTGCAGCACTGCCTCAGCACTGACCCTCTGGCAGTGCAGCGCTCCCTCAGTACTGATCCTCTGACAGTGTGGCACTCCCTCAACACTGACCCTCTGACAGTGCAGCACTCCCTCAGTACTGATCCTCTGACAGTGCGGCACTCCCTCAGTACTGACCCTCTGACAGTGTGGCACTCCCTCAACACTGACCCGCTGAAAGTGCAGCACTCCCTCAGTATTGACCCTCTGACAGTGCAGCACTCCCTCAGTACTGACCCTCTGACAGCGCAGCACTCCCACAGCACTGACCCTCTGGCAGTGCAGCACACCCTCAGTACTGACCCTCCGACAGCGCGGCACTCCCTCAACACTGACCCTCTGACAGTGTGGCACTCCCTCAACACTGACCCTCTGACAGCGCAGCACTCCCACAGCACTGACCCTCTGGCAGTGCAGCACACCCTCAGTACTGACCCTCCGACAGCGCGGCACTCCCTCAACACTGACCCTCTGACAGTGTGGCACTCCCTCAACACTGACCCTCTGACAGCGCAGCACTCCCACAGCACTGACCCTCTGGCAGTGCAGCACACCCTCAGTACTGACCCTCCGACAGCGCGGCACTCCCTCAACACTGACCCTCTGACAGTGTGGCACTCCCTCAACACTGACCCTCTGACAGTGCAGCACTGCCTCAGCACTGACCCTCTGGCAGTGCAGCACTCCCTCAGTACTGATCCTCTGACAGTGTGGCACTCCCTCAACACTGACCCTCTGACAGTGCAGCACTCCCTCAGTACTGATCCTCTGACAGTGCGGCACTCCCTCAGTACTGACCCTCTGACAGTGTGGCACTCCCTCAACACTGACCCTCTGACAGTGCAGCGCTCCCTCAGTACTGACCCTCTGACCGTGCGGCACTCCCTCAACACTGACACTCTGACTGTGCAGCACTCCCTTAGTGCTGACCCTCTGACAGTGCAGCACTCCCTCAACACTGACCCTCTGACAGTGCAGCACTATCTCAGTACTGACCCTCTGACAGTGCAGCACTCTCTCAGCACTGACCCTCTGACAGTGCAGCACTCCCTTAGTGCTGACACTCTGACAGTGGAGCACTCCCTCAGCACTGACCCTCTGACAGTGCAGCACTATCTCAGTACTGACCCTCTGACAGTGCAGCACTCTCTCAGCACTGACCTTCTGACAGCGCAGCACTCCCACAGCACTGACCCTCTGACAGTGCAGCGCTCCCCAAGTACTGACCATCTGACAGTGCGGCACTCCCTCAGTACTGGCCCTCTGACAGTGCAGCGCTCCCTCAGTACTGACCATCTCTCAGTGCAGCACTCCCTCAACACTGACCCTCTGACAGTGCAGCACTCCCTCAACACTGACCCTCTGACAGTACAGCACTCCCTTAGTGCTGACCCTCTGACAGTGCAGCACTCTCTCAGTACTGACCTTCTGACAGTGCAGCACTCCCTCAGTACTGACCCTCTGACAGTGCAGCACTCCCTCAGTACTGACCCTCTGACAGTGCGGCACTCCCTCAACACTGACCCTCTGACAGTGCAGCACTCCCTTAGTGCTGACCGTCTGACAGTGCAGCACTCTCTCAAGCACTGACCCTCTGACAGTGCAGCGCTCCCTCAGTACTGACCCTCTGACAGTGCGGCACTCCCTCAACACTAACCGTCTGACAGTGCAGCACTCTCTCAGCACTGACCCTCTGACAGTGCAGCAATCCCTCAGCACTGACCCTCTGACAGTGCAGCACTCCCTCAGCACTGACCCTCTGACAGTGCAGCACTATCTCAGTACTGACCCTCTGACAGTGCAACACTCTCTCAGCACTGACCCTCTGACAGTGCAGCACTCCCTTACTGCTGACCCTCTGACAGTGCAGCGCTCCCTAAGTACTGACCATCTGACAGTGCGGCACTCCCTCAGTACTAACCCTCTGACAGTGCAGCACTCCCTCAGTACTGACCCTCTGACAGTGCGGCACTCCCTCAACACTGACCCTCTGACAGTGCAGCACTCCCTTAGTGCTGACCGTCTGACAGTGCAGCACTCTCTCAAGCACTGACCCTCTGACAGTGTGGCACTCCCTCAGCACTGACCCTCTGACAGTGTGGCACTCCCTCAGCACTGACCCTCTGACAGTGCGGCACTCCCTCAACACTGACCCTCTGACAGTGCAGCACTCCCTTAGTGCTGACCCTCTGACAGTGCAGCGCTCTCTCAGCACTCACCCTCTGACAGTGCAGCGCTCCCTCAGTACTGAGCCTCTGACAGTGCGGCACTCCCTCAGTGCTAACCCTCTGACAGTGCAGCACCCTCTCAGCACTGACCCTCTGACAGTGCAGCACCCCCTCAGTACTGACCCTCTGACAGTGCGGCACTCCCTCAACACTGACCCTCTGACAGTGCAGCACTTCCTCAACACTGACCCTCTGACAGTGTGACACTCCCTCAGTACTAACCCTCTGACAGTGCAGCACTGCCTCAGCACTGACCCTCTGGCAGTGCAGCGCTCCCTCAGTACTGATCCTCTGACAGTGTGGCACTCCCTCAACACTGACCCTCTGACAGTGCAGCACTCCCTCAGTACTGATCCTCTGACAGTGCGGCACTCCCTCAGTACTGACCCTCTGACAGTGTGGCACTCCCTCAACACTGACCCGCTGAAAGTGCAGCACTCCCTCAGTATTGACCCTCTGACAGTGCAGCACTCCCTCAGTACTGACCCTCTGACAGCGCAGCACTCCCACAGCACTGACCCTCTGGCAGTGCAGCACACCCTCAGTACTGACCCTCCGACAGCGCGGCACTCCCTCAACACTGACCCTCTGACAGTGTGGCACTCCCTCAACACTGACCCTCTGACAGCGCAGCACTCCCACAGCACTGACCCTCTGGCAGTGCAGCACACCCTCAGTACTGACCCTCCGACAGCGCGGCACTCCCTCAACACTGACCCTCTGACAGTGTGGCACTCCCTCAACACTGACCCTCTGACAGCGCAGCACTCCCACAGCACTGACCCTCTGGCAGTGCAGCACACCCTCAGTACTGACCCTCCGACAGCGCGGCACTCCCTCAACACTGACCCTCTGACAGTGTGGCACTCCCTCAACACTGACCCTCTGACAGTGCAGCACTGCCTCAGCACTGACCCTCTGGCAGTGCAGCACTCCCTCAGTACTGATCCTCTGACAGTGTGGCACTCCCTCAACACTGACCCTCTGACAGTGCAGCACTCCCTCAGTACTGATCCTCTGACAGTGCGGCACTCCCTCAGTACTGACCCTCTGACAGTGTGGCACTCCCTCAACACTGACCCGCTGAAAGTGCAGCACTCCCTCAGTATTGACCCTCTGACAGTGCAGCACTCCCTCAGCACTGACCCTCTGACAGTGCAGCACTCCCTTAGTGCTGACGCTCTGACAGTGCAGCACTCCCACAGCACTGACCCTCTGGCAGTGCAGCACACCCTCAGTACTGACCCTCCGACAGCGCGGCACTCCCTCAACACTGACCCTCTGACAGTGTGGCACTCCCTCAACACTGACCCTCTGACAGCGCAGCACTCCCACAGCACTGACCCTCTGGCAGTGCAGCACACCCTCAGTACTGACCCTCCGACAGCGCGGCACTCCCTCAACACTGACCCTCTGACAGTGTGGCACTCCCTCAACACTGACCCTCTGACAGTGCAGCACTGCCTCAGCACTGACCCTCTGGCAGTGCAGCACTCCCTCAGTACTGATCCTCTGACAGTGTGGCACTCCCTCAACACTGACCCTCTGACAGTGCAGCACTCCCTCAGTACTGATCCTCTGACAGTGCGGCACTCCCTCAGTACTGACCCTCTGACAGTGTGGCACTCCCTCAACACTGACCCTCTGACAGTGCAGCGCTCCCTCAGTACTGACCCTCTGACCGTGCGGCACTCCCTCAACACTGACACTCTGACTGTGCAGCACTCCCTTAGTGCTGACCCTCTGACAGTGCAGCACTCCCTCAACACTGACCCTCTGACAGTGCAGCACTATCTCAGTACTGACCCTCTGACAGTGCAGCACTCTCTCAGCACTGACCCTCTGACAGTGCAGCACTCCCTTAGTGCTGACACTCTGACAGTGGAGCACTCCCTCAGCACTGACCCTCTGACAGTGCAGCACTATCTCAGTACTGACCCTCTGACAGTGCAGCACTCTCTCAGCACTGACCCTCTGACAGCGCAGCACTCCCACAGCACTGACCCTCTGACAGTGCAGCGCTCCCTAAGTACTGACCATCTGACAGTGCGGCACTCCCTCAGTACTGGCCCTCTGACAGTGCAGCGCTCCCTCAGTACTGACCATCTCTCAGTGCAGCACTCCCTCAACACTGACCCTCTGACAGTGCAGCACTCCCTCAACACTGACCCTCTGACAGTACAGCACTCCCTTAGTGCTGACCCTCTGACAGTGCAGCACTCTCTCAGTACTGACCTTCTGACAGTGCAGCACTCCCTCAGTACTGACCCTCTGACAGTGCAGCACTCCCTCAGTACTGACCCTCTGACAGTGCGGCACTCCCTCAACACTGACCCTCTGACAGTGCAGCACTCCCTTAGTGCTGACCGTCTGACAGTGCAGCACTCTCTCAAGCACTGACCCTCTGACAGTGCAGCGCTCCCTCAGTACTGACCCTCTGACAGTGCGGCACTCCCTCAACACTAACCGTCTGACAGTGCAGCACTCTCTCAGCACTGACCCTCTGACAGTGCAGCAATCCCTCAGCACTGACCCTCTGACAGTGCAGCACTCCCTCAGCACTGACCCTCTGACAGTGCAGCACTATCTCAGTACTGACCCTCTGACAGTGCAACACTCTCTCAACACTGACCCTCTGACAGTGCAGCACTCCCTTAGTGCTGACCCTCTGACAGTGCAGCGCTCTCTCAGCACTCACCCTCTGACAGTGCAGCGCTCCCTCAGTACTGAGCCTCTGACAGTGCGGCACTCCCTCAGTGCTAACCCTCTGACAGTGCAGCACCCTCTCAGCACTGACCCTCTGACAGTGCAGCACCCCCTCAGTACTGACCCTCTGACAGTGCGGCACTCCCTCAACACTGACCCTCTGACAGTGCAGCACTTCCTCAACACTGACCCTCTGACAGTGTGGCACTCCCTCAGTACTAACCCTCTGACAGTGCAGCACTGCCTCAGCACTGACCCTCTGGCAGTGCAGCGCTCCCTCAGTACTGATCCTCTGACAGTGTGGCACTCCCTCAACACTGACCCTCTGACAGTGCAGCACTCCCTCAGTACTGATCCTCTGACAGTGCGGCACTCCCTCAGTACTGACCCTCTGACAGTGTGGCACTCCCTCAACACTGACCCGCTGAAAGTGCAGCACTCCCTCAGTATTGACCCTCTGACAGTGCAGCACTCCCTCAGTACTGACCCTCTGACAGCGCAGCACTCCCACAGCACTGACCCTCTGGCAGTGCAGCACACCCTCAGTACTGACCCTCCGACAGCGCGGCACTCCCTCAACACTGACCCTCTGACAGTGTGGCACTCCCTCAACACTGACCCTCTGACAGCGCAGCACTCCCACAGCACTGACCCTCTGGCAGTGCAGCACACCCTCAGTACTGACCCTCCGACAGCGCGGCACTCCCTCAACACTGACCCTCTGACAGTGTGGCACTCCCTCAACACTGACCCTCTGACAGCGCAGCACTCCCACAGCACTGACCCTCTGGCAGTGCAGCACACCCTCAGTACTGACCCTCCGACAGCGCGGCACTCCCTCAACACTGACCCTCTGACAGTGTGGCACTCCCTCAACACTGACCCTCTGACAGTGCAGCACTGCCTCAGCACTGACCCTCTGGCAGTGCAGCACTCCCTCAGTACTGATCCTCTGACAGTGTGGCACTCCCTCAACACTGACCCTCTGACAGTGCAGCACTCCCTCAGTACTGATCCTCTGACAGTGCGGCACTCCCTCAGTACTGACCCTCTGACAGTGTGGCACTCCCTCAACACTGACCCGCTGAAAGTGCAGCACTCCCTCAGTATTGACCCTCTGACAGTGCAGCACTCCCTCAGCACTGACCCTCTGACAGTGCAGCACTCCCTTAGTGCTGACGCTCTGACAGTGCAGCACTCCCACAGCACTGACCCTCTGGCAGTGCAGCACACCCTCAGTACTGACCCTCCGACAGCGCGGCACTCCCTCAACACTGACCCTCTGACAGTGTGGCACTCCCTCAACACTGACCCTCTGACAGCGCAGCACTCCCACAGCACTGACCCTCTGGCAGTGCAGCACACCCTCAGTACTGACCCTCCGACAGCGCGGCACTCCCTCAACACTGACCCTCTGACAGTGTGGCACTCCCTCAACACTGACCCTCTGACAGTGCAGCACTGCCTCAGCACTGACCCTCTGGCAGTGCAGCACTCCCTCAGTACTGATCCTCTGACAGTGTGGCACTCCCTCAACACTGACCCTCTGACAGTGCAGCACTCCCTCAGTACTGATCCTCTGACAGTGCGGCACTCCCTCAGTACTGACCCTCTGACAGTGTGGCACTCCCTCAACACTGACCCTCTGACAGTGCAGCGCTCCCTCAGTACTGACCCTCTGACCGTGCGGCACTCCCTCAACACTGACACTCTGACTGTGCAGCACTCCCTTAGTGCTGACCCTCTGACAGTGCAGCACTCCCTCAACACTGACCCTCTGACAGTGCAGCACTATCTCAGTACTGACCCTCTGACAGTGCAGCACTCTCTCAGCACTGACCCTCTGACAGTGCAGCACTCCCTTAGTGCTGACACTCTGACAGTGGAGCACTCCCTCAGCACTGACCCTCTGACAGTGCAGCACTATCTCAGTACTGACCCTCTGACAGTGCAGCACTCTCTCAGCACTGACCCTCTGACAGCGCAGCACTCCCACAGCACTGACCCTCTGACAGTGCAGCGCTCCCTAAGTACTGACCATCTGACAGTGCGGCACTCCCTCAGTACTGGCCCTCTGACAGTGCAGCGCTCCCTCAGTACTGACCATCTCTCAGTGCAGCACTCCCTCAACACTGACCCTCTGACAGTGCAGCACTCCCTCAACACTGACCCTCTGACAGTACAGCACTCCCTTAGTGCTGACCCTCTGACAGTGCAGCACTCTCTCAGTACTGACCTTCTGACAGTGCAGCACTCCCTCAGTACTGACCCTCTGACAGTGCAGCACTCCCTCAGTACTGACCCTCTGACAGTGCGGCACTCCCTCAACACTGACCCTCTGACAGTGCAGCACTCCCTTAGTGCTGACCGTCTGACAGTGCAGCACTCTCTCAAGCACTGACCCTCTGACAGTGCAGCGCTCCCTCAGTACTGACCCTCTGACAGTGCGGCACTCCCTCAACACTAACCGTCTGACAGTGCAGCACTCTCTCAGCACTGACCCTCTGACAGTGCAGCAATCCCTCAGCACTGACCCTCTGACAGTGCAGCACTCCCTCAGCACTGACCCTCTGACAGTGCAGCACTATCTCAGTACTGACCCTCTGACAGTGCAACACTCTCTCAGCACTGACCCTCTGACAGTGCAGCACTCCCTTACTGCTGACCCTCTGACAGTGCAGCGCTCCCTAAGTACTGACCATCTGACAGTGCGGCACTCCCTCAGTACTAACCCTCTTACAGTGCAGCACTCCCTCAGTACTGACCCTCTGACAGTGCGGCACTCCCTCAACACTGACCCTCTGACAGTGCAGCACTCCCTTAGTGCTGACCGTCTGACAGTGCAGCACTCTCTCAAGCACTGACCCTCTGACAGTGTGGCACTCCCTCAGCACTGACCCTCTGACAGTGTGGCACTCCCTCAGCACTGACCCTCTGACAGTGCGGCACTCCCTCAACACTGACCCTCTGACAGTGCAGCACTCCCTTAGTGCTGACCCTCTGACAGTGCAGCGCTCTCTCAGCACTCACCCTCTGACAGTGCAGCGCTCCCTCAGTACTGAGCCTCTGACAGTGCGGCACTCCCTCAGTGCTAACCCTCTGACAGTGCAGCACCCTCTCAGCACTGACCCTCTGACAGTGCAGCACCCCCTCAGTACTGACCCTCTGACAGTGCGGCACTCCCTCAACACTGACCCTCTGACAGTGCAGCACTTCCTCAACACTGACCCTCTGACAGTGTGGCACTCCCTCAGTACTAACCCTCTGACAGTGCAGCACTGCCTCAGCACTGACCCTCTGGCAGTGCAGCGCTCCCTCAGTACTGATCCTCTGACAGTGTGGCACTCCCTCAACACTGACCCTCTGACAGTGCAGCACTCCCTCAGTACTGATCCTCTGACAGTGCGGCACTCCCTCAGTACTGACCCTCTGACAGTGTGGCACTCCCTCAACACTGACCCGCTGAAAGTGCAGCACTCCCTCAGTATTGACCCTCTGACAGTGCAGCACTCCCTCAGTACTGACCCTCTGACAGCGCAGCACTCCCACAGCACTGACCCTCTGGCAGTGCAGCACACCCTCAGTACTGACCCTCCGACAGCGCGGCACTCCCTCAACACTGACCCTCTGACAGTGTGGCACTCCCTCAACACTGACCCTCTGACAGCGCAGCACTCCCACAGCACTGACCCTCTGGCAGTGCAGCACACCCTCAGTACTGACCCTCCGACAGCGCGGCACTCCCTCAACACTGACCCTCTGACAGTGTGGCACTCCCTCAACACTGACCCTCTGACAGCGCAGCACTCCCACAGCACTGACCCTCTGGCAGTGCAGCACACCCTCAGTACTGACCCTCCGACAGCGCGGCACTCCCTCAACACTGACCCTCTGACAGTGTGGCACTCCCTCAGTACTGATCCTCTGACAGTGCGGCACTCCCTCAGTACTGACCCTCTGACAGTGTGGCACTCCCTCAACACTGACCCGCTGAAAGTGCAGCACTCCCTCAGTATTGACCCTCTGACAGTGCAGCACTCCCTCAGCACTGACCCTCTGACAGTGCAGCACTCCCTTAGTGCTGACGCTCTGACAGTGCAGCACTCCCACAGCACTGACCCTCTGGCAGTGCAGCACACCCTCAGTACTGACCCTCCGACAGCGCGGCACTCCCTCAACACTGACCCTCTGACAGTGTGGCACTCCCTCAACACTGACCCTCTGACAGTGCAGCACTCCCTCAGTACTGACCCTCTGACTGTGCAGCACTCCCTCAGTACTGACCCTCTGACAGTGCAGCGCTCCCTCAGTACTGACCCTCTGACCGTGCGGCACTCCCTCAACACTGACACTCTGACTGTGCAGCACTCCCTTAGTGCTGACCCTCTGACAGTGCAGCACTCCCTCAGCACTGACCCTCTGACAGTGCAGCACTATCTCAGTACTGACCCTCTGACAGTGCAGCACTCTCTCAGCACTGACCCTCTGACAGTGCAGCACTCCCTTAGTGCTGACCCTCTGACAGTGGAGCACTCCCTCAGCACTGACCCTCTGACAGTGCAGCACTCTCTCAGCACTGACCCTCTGACAGCGCAGCACTCCCACAGCACTGACCCTCTGACAGTGCAGCGCTCCCTAAGTACTGACCATCTGACAGTGCGGCACTCCCTCAGTACTGGCCCTCTGACAGTGCAGCGCTCCCTCAGTACTGACCATCTCTCAGTGCAGCACTCCCTCAACACTGACCCTCTGACAGTGCAGCACTCCCTCAACACTGACCCTCTGACAGTGCAGCACTCCCTTAGTGCTGACGCTCTGACAGTGCAGCACTCCCTCAGTACTGACCCTCTGACAGTGCAGCACTCTCTCAGTACTGACCTTCTGACAGTGCAGCACTCCCTCAGTACTGACCCTCTGACAGTGCAGCACTCCCTCAGTACTGACCCTCTGACAGTGCGGCACTCCCTCAACACTGACCCTCTGACAGTGCAGCACTCCCTTAGTGCTGACCGTCTGACAGTGCAGCACTCTCTCAAGCACTGACCCTCTGACAGTGCAGCGCTCCCTCAGTACTGACCCTCTGACAGTGCGGCACTCCCTCAACACTAACCCTCTGACAGTGCAGCACTCTCTCAGCACTGACCCTCTGACAGTGCAGCACTCCCTCAGCACTGACCCTCTGACAGTGTGGCACTCCCTCAACACTGACCCTCTGACAGTGCAGCACTGCCTCAGCACTGACCCTCTGACAGTGCAGCGCTCCCTCAGTACTGACCCTCTGACAGTGCAGCACTCCCTCAGCACTGACCTTCTGACAGTGCGGCACTCCCTCAGCACTGACCCTCTGACAGTGCGGCACTCCCTCAGCACTGACCCTCTGACAGTGCAGCACTGCCTCAGCACTGACCTTCTGACAGTGCGGCACTCCCTCAGTACTGACCCTCTGACAGTGCAGCACTCCCTCAGCACTGACCTTCTGACAGTGCGGCACTCCCTCAGCACTGACCCTCTGACAGTGCGGCACTCCCTCAACACTGACCCTCTGACAGTGCAGCACTGCCTCAGCACTGACCTTCTGACAGTGCGGCACTCCCTCAGCACTGACCCTCTGACAGTGCAGCACTCCCTCAGCACTGACCCTCTGACAGTGCAGCACTCCCTCAGCACTGACCCTCTGACAGTGCAGCACTCCCTCAGCACTGACCCTCTGACAGTGCAGCACTCCCTCAGCACTGACCTTCTGACAGTGCGGCATTCCCTCAGCACTGACCCTCTGACAGTGCAGCACTCCCTCAGCACTGACACTCTCTCAGTCCAGTGCTCTGCTACCACTTATGTCACTGATGTGGAATTAAGTGTTCATGTGGTACAGATGGTGCCAATCATATCGGGCTGCTTTGTCCTGGCTGGTGTCGAATGTCTTGCGTGTTGTTGAAGCTGCCCCCATCCAGTCATGTGGGGAGTATTCTATCACAGTCCTGACCTGTGCCGTGGAGATGGTGGGCAGGCTTTGGGGAGTCAGGAGGTGAGTTACTCACTGCAGGACTCCAAGCCTTGGACCCACTCTTGTAGCCACTCTGTTTATTTGTTTAATCCAGTTGAGTTTTTAGACCTTGATAACTCCCAGGATATTGACAGCGGGAGATTCAGTGTCATTCCCTGGCAAACTGATGAAATGTCGGTTTCAGAAAGCGATTAAATACTTTGTCCTGGAACCAAAAAGCAAAGCATTTTTCACTTTTTAAAATCCTTTCTCAGACTCTTAAACTGAATGCTGTGTTGCTGCAGTGTTTCTCATGGTGATCTCCCCCATTGTCTCATTTGGCTCTGGATCACTTGATTGAAGGAGTGAACAAAGGAATACTGAGAAGCAAGGGCGGGAAAGCCAACATTTCTGAGTCCAGACATTCCTCATCGGAACACCAGGCCTTTCAGACAAGTCAGATCATTCTGAGCAAAACCCAAACTGCCCAGCTGTGCAGCAGTCATTCTGAGTCTCCCACGTGGAGGGGAGATAGGGTGTGATTCTGGACATTGTTTCCCTGAGGTACGAGTAGACGTCTCTGTAACACCGTAGCACAGCCTATGGGCCCAGGAGCCTACCTGTCAGTGAAGATCCAGCTTCCTCCAGGCCCATTTGTGTCCCAGCAGTCAGAGGACATATTTTAAACCTCCCGGTGTTTAGTGGCTTGTGGAATCTGGAGACGTCACACAGTGCCAGTCCTATCCTCCAACCCTATCCAATCCCGCAGGACTTTCCATCTCCTCACCGCCCTCTTCTCCCTCTCTACAAATGTTCCGGGTTCGGAATCCAAGCTTCGTGTCTCCCAGGTTGTGCCGAGTTTGGTTTTGTTTCCTTTTCTCTTCAATCCTGTCAGACCCCTGTAGCAGAGCTGGAGGGGATCACGGTAATGTCACTGGGATAATAATGCAGAATCTCAGATGGATGCTCTGGGCTCAGGTGTTCCAAATCCTACTGTAGCACTTGGTGACATTTGAACTCAATAAAAATTTGGATTAAAGGAGCCAATCTAATTAGATACCTAAAAAAAAGCCTTGCAATCATCTTTTACATTATTAACTAGCTTACTCTTATATTTCATCTTCTCCTCTCTTATTGCTTTTTTCAGTTGTCCTCTGCTGGTTGTGAAAGATTCCCCAATCGTCTGGCTTCCCCTCATCACATTATATGCTTTTCCTTTTGCTTTTGTGCTGTCCCTGACCTCCCTTCTCAGCCACGGTTACCTCGTCCTCCCCTCCATACGTTTCTCCTTCCTTGGGATGAATTTCTGCTGTGCCTCCCGAATTACCTGCCATTGCTGCTCCACCATCTTCCCTGCTCGGCTCCCCTTCCAATCCAATCTGGTCTGCTCCTCCTTCCTGTCTTTGTAGTTCCCTTTACTCAGTTGTGATACCGTTACACCTGATTCCAGCTTCTCCCTCACAAACTGCAGGGTGAATTCTACCATACTCCCAAGGGGTCCTTCACTTTAAGCTCCTTCATCAAGTCTGCCTCATTATACATCACCAAATCCAGAATTGGTCTGTTCCCTAGTGGGATCCACCACAAGCTGCACCAAAATATAACGACTAGCTGTGAAACCACTGGCTGAGTGGAGCTGCTACGGCACACATCAAATTTGAATTTGGCCAATCAGTTTAAATCATGCCCCAAGATGCCACAATCCAATCGAATTTGAATTTTACTGTTCTGACGACATCAAACCGATGAGTCAATCTGATATTTTGGGGTGTACAAATCAGCCATTTTGAACAGTGAGCCAGACTGGCAAAGAGCACCATACTGCCTGTAGACTCGCTCTCTGAACGGCACCTGTTCATATAAAATCAGTGCAACAGAAGAAAAGACCCTGAAAAATCTACAGAGGAAGAGAGACAGTTGGCTGGTTTTGAAAGTTGATTTTTTTGTTAACTTAATCGGGGGTTTTGACGGCTCAGTATAAATCATTAAGACAAAGGCGGATTACAGTGTAGACAGCAGTTGTTGAATGTTCTTTCTTTCTTGGAGTTAAAGAATAAATTGTTAATTTTTTCTTTAGATAGTGGGATTTGGTAGTTCTTTGTCAGTCATACTTTTACTGATTATGGCACAAGGTGAGCTTTTCAGCGGGGAGAAAGTGAGGTCTGCAGATGCTGGAGATCAAAGTTGAAACTTTATTGCTGGAACAGCACAGCAGGTCAGGCAGCATCCAGGGAACAGAAGATTCGACGTTTCGGGCACAGGCCCTTCTTCAGGAATGAGCAGAGAGTGTTCAGCAGGAGAAGATAAAAGGTAGGGAGGAGGGACTTGGAGGAGGGGAGTTGGAAATGTGATAGGTGGAAAGAGGTCAAGGTGAGGGTGATAGGTCGGAGTAGGATGGAGGCGGAGAGGTCAAGAAGAAGACTGCAGGTCAGGAAGGCGGTGCCAGGCTGGAAGGATCCGGCTGAGACAAGGTGGGGGGAGGGGGGATGAAGAAACTGGTGAAGTCCAAGTTCATCCCCTGTGGTTGGAGGGTTCCCAGTCGGAAGATAAGACGCTCCTCCTCCGACCGTCAGGTTGTTGTGGTTTGGCGGTGGATGAGTCCAATGACCTGCATATCCTCGGTGGAGTGGGAGGGGGAGTTGAAATGCTGTGCCACAGGTTGGTTGGGTTGGTTCGTCCGGGTGGCCCAGAGGTGCTCTCTGAATCGCTCCGCAAGTAGGCGGCCTGTCTCCCCAAGTCTGGTTTAAGCTAGCAGAGGGGCCGCACCCCAGAGTTCTGAAGGAGGTAGCTGTGGAGATTGCAGAGACATCGGTGGTGAGCTTTCAGGAATCATTGGAATCAGGGATTGTCCCAGAGGACTGAATACGGCTAAAGTAACACCCCTGTTTAAGACGGGAGGGAGGCCAAAGGTGGAAAATTACAGGCTGGTTAGCCTGACCTCAGTCGTTGGTTAAGATTTCTTTTGTGAAGTATTTGGACGTGCATGGTAAGATAAGACCGAGTCAGCACAGCTTCATCACGGGGAGGTTGTGCCCGACAAATCTGTTAAAATTCTTTCAGGAGGTAACAAGCAAGTTAGACAAAGGAGAATCAGTGGATGTCATCGATTTGGATTTCCAGAAGGCCTTAGACAAGGTGCCGCACGGGAGGCTGCGATATAAGATAAGAGCCCATGGTGTTAGGGGAGAAAGTGAGGTCTGCAGATGCTGGAGATCAAAGTTGAAACTTTATTGCTGGAACAGCACAGCAGGTCAGGCAGCATCCAGGGAACAGGAGATTCGACGTTTCGGGCACAGGCCTGAAGAAGGGCCTGTGCCCGAAACGTCGAATCTCCTGTTCCCTGGATGCTGCCTGACCTGCTGTGCTGTTCCAGCAATAAAGTTTCAACCCATGGTGTTAGGGGCAAGGTACTGCCAATGGATAGAGGATTGGCTGACTGGCAGAAGGCAAAGGGTGAGGATAAAGGGGTCTTTTTCAGGATGGCAGCTGGTCACTATTGGAGTTCCATAAGGGTCCATGTTGGGACCACAACTATTCACGTTATACACTAACGATCTGGACTTTGCTAATTTTGCAGATGACACAACGATAGCTGGGGGGACAGGTAGTGTTAAGGAGGTGGGGAGGCTGCAGAAGGACTTGGACAGGCTAGGAGAGAGGGCAAAGAAATAGCAGATGGAATACAATGTGGGAAAGTGTGAGATTATGCACTTTAGTCAGAAGAATAGAGGCCTTGACCATCTTCTAAATGGGGAAGGCTTTGGAAATCTGAAGCACAAAGGGACTTGGAATTCCTCTTTCAAGATTCTGTTAAGATTAACATGTAAATTCAGTTGGCAGTTAGGAAAGCAAATGCAACGGCAGCATTCATTTCAAGAGGGCTAGAATATAAGAGCAGAGATGTACTACTGAGGCTGTACAAGGCTCCTGGTCAGACCATATTTGGAATATTGTGAGCAGTTTTGGGCCCTGTATCTAAGGAAGGATGTGTTTTGTTGGAGCAGGTCCACAGGAGGTTCATAAGAGTGATGCCAGGGCTGGAGGGCTTGTCATTTAAGGAGTGGTTGGGGTCTCTGTGTCTGTAGTCCATGGAGTTTAGAAGGGTGAGGAGGGATCTGATTGAAACATACAGGATACTGAGAGGCCTGGATAGAGTGGATGGGGAGAAGATGTTTCCACAGTAGGAGAGGCTAGGACCCGAGGGCAGGACCTCAGAGTGAAGGGAGGACCCTGAAGTACTGAGATGGGGAGGAATTTCTTCAGAGGGAAGGTGATGACTCTGTGGGACTCATTGTCGCAGAGGGCTGTGGAGGCCATGTCCTTGAGCGTAATTAAGACAGAGATAGACAGGTTCTTGATGAGTAAGAGGTTCAAGGGTTAGGGGGTGAAGGCAGGAGAATGTTGTTGAGAGACATATTAGCCATGATTGAATGGCAGAGCAGACTTGATGGACCGAATAGCCTCATTCTGCTCCTACATCTTCTGGCCTTTTGGTCTTTGTTATTATTTTCCACGTGCTACCGATTGACATCAAATCCCATCTGGTTCATTAATGTCTGTCAGGGAAGGAAATTGCCATCTTTACCTGGACTAGCCTACACATGATGCCAGACCCAAAGCAATGGGGTTGATTCTGACCAAGCCAGCAATGCTCATCCCATGAATGAGTGTAAACACTGCCCTCTGCTCAGGTGCCAGGGTATACCCTGCAGCTGGTCAGAATCTTCAGGAAAGGGGCCTTTGAGGAGGCTCTCTAATTAAAATCAGACCCTCACAACAGCGGGCACAGTGAGACCCCTTTGCTGGGCAGCAACATCAATAGCTGTGCACCCAGGAGCCGTACCAGTCTGCAGGCACTTACCCAATGCCACGATCGGTGTGATGATAGGCACTGCCAGGGGCAGGATGAACAGGTAAATATAACGTGGGAAGAAAGGGGCCTTCCAGGTGCTGGAGTCGCCCAGGCCGATGATGTTGGTATAGGCGTGGTGCAGCTTGACGTGCTGATGGGTGGCCACCTCTGCAGTGAATGATCCACACACCTGGGAAAGAGTGGCATTCATAAGCATTCCCAAACTCTGGAAAACCTGACCACCTGTGGATACATTTCCTACTGGAGCTGCTGCAGTTCCATTGGGGGGGAGGAGAAATGTGCGTCTGTGTATACGTGCGTCTATGTGTGTGTCTGTGTGTGTGTGTATACATGCGTCGATGTGTGTATATACGTGAGTCTATGTGTGTGTGTCTGTGTGTGTGTGTGTATACGTGCGTCTATGTGTGTGTGTCTGTGTGTGTGTGTGTGTGTATATACGTGCGTCTATGTGTGTATGTTTGTGTGATGGGAGTTGTGTGTGTGTGAGAGTGTGTGCATCTGTGTGTATATACATGTGTCTGTGTGTGTTTGTGTGTGTCTGTGTGCGTGTGCATGCGTGGGCGTGTGCATGCGTGTGCATGCGTTTGTGCATGTGTGTGTCTGTCTACATTTCCTAGTCCATCTGGAACATGTTCTCAAACTAAACCCAGAGTGCTAGACAGAGGTCAGAGTGAAATATCGAGGAATGGACCAGGAGGTCACAGCATCGAGCCCTGATGCAGACAGGGGTTTTGCTAGGTGTAATATCAATGGTAGAATGCAGGTCACCCCATCCTGGAAAGGTCACCCAGTCCAGGAAAGGTCACCAAGACTGGGCAAGGTCACCCAGTCTAGGCAAGGTCACCCAGTCTGGGCAAGGTCACCCAGTCTGGGCAAGATCACCCAGTCTGGGCAAGGTCACCCAGTCCAGGAAAGGTCACCCAGTCCAGGAAAGGTCACCCAGTCTGGGCAAGATCACCCAGTCTGGGCAAGGTCACCCAGTCCAGGAAAGGTCACCCAGTCTAGGCAAGATCACCCAGTCCAGGAAAGGTCACCTAGTCCAGGAAAGGTCACCCAGACCAGGAAAGGTCACCCAGTCCAGGAAAGGTCATCCAGTCTGGGCAAGGTCACCCAGTCTGGGCAAGGTCACCCAGCCCGGGCAAGGTCACCCAGTCCAGGAAAGGTCACCCAGTCCAGGAAAGGTCACCGAGTCTGGGCAAGGTCACCTAGTCCAGGAAAGGTCACCCAGTCCAGGAAAGGTCACCCAGTCTGGGTGGGATGCCCAAACAGTCCAGATCAGTGCTGCCAGCCGCTACACCCTGAGATGGCCCACTGTAAGAACACCTTCCCTTTACTCTCCCAGAGCCAGTGAACCCAGAGTCTATCAGGGGCCTTGCTCAGTGTGAGATCCAAAACCGAAACTGGGCCAACACTGGCAGGCGAACCCCTTACCTGTGACACGTGGCGACCCCATTAGCACCCGCACTGGCTGCAGTTTCATTGCCCTGCATTCCCCACACCCTGTCCTAATGGAATTGTTTAGGCCCTTCAGCCCACGATGTGGTGCTGGCCTTCTAGACTACTCAAAAATCAGACTAAGCTACATACCCTTCCTTGTAATAATTTCCATGTGCCTATCCAAGAATCACGTAAATGTCCCTAATGTACCTGACGCTCTCCCTTTCTGCTCGCATTTCCCCCACCTTCAGCTACGTGTGCTGACCACTGCCAAGATGTGAATTCAAGAAACTCCGACCTCAATAAATACCACACAAAGAGGCAAACAGAGCGGAGGGGCAAGAGATGGGGACAGGAGGTGGAAGAGAGAAAGAAAGGGGAACTGAGGTAATGGGCAAGGGAAGAGAAGGAGAAGGTGGCAGGACGGGGGAGTATGGGAAAGAAAAGGAAGAGGTAAGGATGGAGAATGAGGGGAGGGGAGGGAGAAAGGATTGGGGAAGTGAGGGGAAATAATGGGAAGTGGGGGAGGGAAGTGAGAGCACGGCACATTGAGCAGGGAAGTAATTTGGCTTTGAAACAACACAAGTTAAAGAAATGTGTGAGAGACTCTATTGTCTGTCAAGACAGTGTCATTTGAGAATGTGTCACTGGAATGAAGCTGATTGTTCACAGAGGCTCAGAGTGACGGAGCAGTTCCCAGGCTCAACATGGGCTCACGCTCCTTCCAGTCCAGCTCTCACAACGCTCTCTCTCTCTATCTCGCTCTGTGGCTTCGTCAGATGTTCTTCTGCTCCCCTCATCCCTGTCCATCCTGCCAACCCCCGCCCCTCAGGAATGGCCGATGTGTAACTGCCTCCAGCACGTTCCCAGGCAGCGATGGAACATCTTGACCGGGTTTTCTCCCCACTGCATCATATTCTCCACTGCACCATTGTCCCCACTGTACCATTTTCCCCACTTTACCATATTCTCCACTGCACCATTGTCCCCACTGCACCATTTTCCCCACTGCACCATTTTCCCCACTTTACCATTTTCCCCACTGCACCATTGTCCCCACTGCACCATTGTCCCCACTGCACCATTTTCCCCACTGTACCATTTTCCGCACCGCACCATTGTCCCCACTGCACCATTTCCACACTGCACCATTTTCCCCACTGCACCATTTTCCCCACTGCACCATTTTCCGCTCTGCACCATTTTCCCCACTGCACCATTTTCCCCACTGCACCATTGACCGCACTGCACCATTTTCCCCTCTGCACCATTTTCCCCACTGCACCATTTTCCCCTCTGCACCATTTTACCCACTGCACCATTGTCCCCACTGCACCATTTTCCCCACTGCACCATTTTCCCCACTGCATCATTTTCCCCACTGCACCATTTTCCGCTCTGCACCATTTTCCCCACTGCACCATTTTCCCCACTGCACCATTGACCGCACTGCACCATTTTCCCCTCTGCACCATTTTCCCCACTGCACCATTTTCCCCTCTGCACCATTTTACCCACTGCACCATTGTCCCCACTGCACCATTTTCCCCACTGCACCATATTCTCCACTGCATCATTTTCCCCACTGCACCATTTTCCCCACTGCACCATTGTCCCCACTGCACCATTTTCCCCTCTGCACCATTTTCCCCACTGCACCATTTTCCCCACTGTACCATTTTCCGTACCGCACCATTGTCCCCACTGCACCATTTTCCCCTCTGCACCATTTTCCCCACTGCACCATTTTCCCCTCTGCACCATTTTCCCCACTGCACCATTGTCCCCACTGCACCATTTTCCCCACTGCACCATTTTCCCCACTGCATCATTTTCCCCACTGCACCACATTCTCCACTGCACCATTTTCCCCATTGCACCATTTTCCCCACTGCACATTTTCCCCTCTGCACCATTTTCCCCACTGCACCATATTCTCCACTGCACCATTTTCCCCACTGCACCATTTTTCCCTCTGCACCATTTTCCCCACTGCACCATTTTCCCCACTGCACCATTGTCCCCACTGCACCATTTTCCCCTCTGCACCATTTTCCCCACTGCACCATTTTCCCCTCTGCACCATTTTACCCACTGTACCATTGTCCCCACTGCACCATTTTCCCCACTGCACCATTTTCCCCACTGCATCATTTTCCCCACTGCACCATATTCTCCACTGCATCATTTTCCCCACTGCACCATTTTCCCCACTGCACCATTGTCCCCACTGCACCATTTTCCCCTCTGCACCATTTTCCCCACTGCACCATTTTCCCCACTGTACCATTTTCCGTACCGCACCATTGTCCCCACTGCACCATTTTCCCCTCTGCACCATTTTCCCCACTGCACCATTTTCCCCTCTGCACCATTTTCCCCACTGCACCATTGTCCCCACTGCACCATTTTCCCCACTGCACCATTTTCCCCACTGCATCATTTTCCCCACTGCACCATATTCTCCACTGCACCATTTTCCCCATTGCACCATTTTCCCCACTGCACATTTTCCCCTCTGCACCATTTTCCCCACTGCACCATTGTCCCCACTGCACCATTTTCCCCTCTGCACCATTTTCCCCACTGCACCATTTTCCCCACTGTACCATTTTCCGTACCGCACCATTGTCCCCACTGCACCATTTTCCCCTCTGCACCATTTTCCCCACTGCACCATTTTCCCCACTGCACCATTGTCCCCACTGCATCATTTTCCCCTCTGCACCATTTTCCCCACTGCACCATTTTCCCCACTGTACCATTTTCCGTACCGCACCATTGTCCCCACTGCACCATTTTCCCCTCTGCACCATTTTCCCCACTGCACCATTTTCCCCTCTGCACCATTTTCCCCACTGCACCATTGTCCCCACTGCACCATTTTCCCCACTGCACCATTTTCCCCACTGCATCATTTTCCCCACTGCACCATATTCTCCACTGCACCATTTTCCCCATTGCACCATTTTCCCCACTGCACATTTTCCCCTCTGCACCATTTTCCCCACTGCACCATATTCTCCACTGCACCATTTTCCCCACTGCACCATTTTTCCCTCTGCACCATTTTCCCCACTGCACCATTTTCCCCACTGCACCATTGTCCCCACTGCACCATTTTCCCCTCTGCACCATTTTCCCCACTGCACCATTTTCCCCTCTGCACCATTTTACCCACTGCACCATTGTCCCCACTGCACCATTTTCCCCACTGCACCATTTTCCCCACTGCATCATTTTCCCCACTGCACCATATTCTCCACTGCATCATTTTCCCCACTGCACCATTTTCCCCACTGCACCATTGTCCCCACTGCACCATTTTCCCCTCTGCACCATTTTCCCCACTGCACCATTTTCCCCACTGTACCATTTTCCGTACCGCACCATTGTCCCCACTGCACCATTTTCCCCTCTGCACCATTTTCCCCACTGCACCATTTTCCCCTCTGCACCATTTTCCCCACTGCACCATTGTCCCCACTGCACCATTTTCCCCACTGCACCATTTTCCCCACTGCATCATTTTCCCCACTGCACCATATTCTCCACTGCACCATTTTCCCCATTGCACCATTTTCCCCACTGCACATTTTCCCCTCTGCACCATTTTCCCCACTGCACCATATTCTCCACTGCACCATTTTCCCCACTGCACCATTTTCCCCACTGCACCATTTACCCCACTGCACCATATTCTCCACTGCACCATTGTCCCCACTGCACCATTTTCCACTCTGCACCATTTTCCCCACTGCACCATATTCTCCACTGCACCATTGTCCCCACTGCACCATTTTCCCCACTGCACCATTTACCCCACTGCACCATATTCTCCACTGCACCATTTTCCCCACTGCACCATTTTCCCCACTGCATCATTTTCCCCACTGCACCATTTTCCCCAGTGCACAATATTCTCCACTGCACCATTTTCCTCACTGCACCAGGTTCTCCACTGCACCATTTTCCCCTCTGCACCATTTTCCCCACTGCACCATTGTCCCCACTGCACCATTTTCCCCACTGCACCATTTTCCCCACTGCATCATTTTCCCCACTGCACCATATTCTCCACTGCACCATTTTCCCCATTGCACCATTTTCCCCACTGCACATTTTCCCCTCTGCACCATTTTCCCCACTGCACCATATTCTCCACTGCACCATTTTCCCCACTGCACCATTTTCCCCACTGCACCATTTACCCCACTGCACCATATTCTCCACTGCACCATTGTCCCCACTGCACCATTTTCCACTCTGCACCATTTTCCCCACTGCACCATATTCTCCACTGCACCATTGTCCCCACTGCACCATTTTCCCCACTGCACCATATTCTCCACTGCACCATTTTCCCCACTGCACCATTTTCCCCACTGCATCATTTTCCCCACTGCACCATATTCTCCACTGCACCATTTTCCCCATTGCACCATTTTCCCCACTGCACATTTTCCCCTCTGCACCATTTTCCCCACTGCACCATTTTCCCCACTGCACCATTTTCCCCACTGCACCATTTTCCCCACTGCACCATTTACCCCACTGCACCATATTCTCCACTGCACCATTGTCCCCACTGCACCATTTTCCACTCTGCACCATTTTCCCCACTGCACCATATTCTCCACTGCACCATTGTCCCCACTGCACCATTTTCCCCACTGCACCATTTACCCCACTGCACCATATTCTCCACTGCACCATTTTCCCCTCTGCACCATTTTCCCCATTGCACCATTGTCCCCACTGCACCATTTTCCCCAGTGCACAATATTCTCCACTGCACCATTTTCCTCACTGCACCAGGTTCTCCACTGCACCATTTTCCCCTCTGCACCATTTTCCCCACTGCATCATTGTCCCCACTGCACCATTTTCCCCACTGCACCATTTTCCCCACTGCATCATTTTCCCCACTGCACCATATTCTCCACTGCACCATTTTCCCCATTGCACCATTTTCCCCACTGCACATTTTCCCCTCTGCACCATTTTCCCCACTGCACCATATTCTCCACTGCACCATTTTCCCCACTGCACCATTTTCCCCACTGCACCATTTACCCCACTGCACCATATTCTCCACTGCACCATTGTCCCCACTGCACCATTTTCCACTCTGCACCATTTTCCCCACTGCACCATATTCTCCACTGCACCATTGTCCCCACTGCACCATTTTCCCCACTGCACCATTTACCCCACTGCACCATATTCTCCACTGCACCATTTTCCCCTCTGCACCATTTTCCCCATTGCACCATTTTCCCCACTGCACCATTTTCCCCACTGCACCATTTTCCCCAGTGCACAATATTCTCCACTGCACCATTTTCCTCACTGCACCAGGTTCTCCACTGCACCATTGTCCCCACTGCACCATTTTCCCCACTGCACCATTTCCCCACTGTACCATTTTCCCCACTGCACCATGTTCTCCCTACACCATTGTCCCCACTGCACCATTTTCCCCTCTGCACCATTGTCCCCACTGAACCATTTTCCCCACTGCACCATGTTCTCCACTGCACCATTGTCCTCACTGCACCATTGTCCCCACTGCACCATTTCCCCCACTGCACCATTTTCCCCACTGCACCATGTTCTCCACTGCACCATTGTCCTCACTGCACCATTGTCCCCACTGCACCATTTCCCCACTGTACCATTTTCCCCACTGCACCATGTTCTCCCTACACCATTGTCCCCACTGCACCAATTTCCCCTCTGCACCATTGTCCCCACTGCACCATTTTCCCCACTGCACCATGTTCTCCACTACACCATTGTCCCCACTGCACCATTTTCCCCTCTGCACCATTTTCCCCACTGCACCATTTTCACCACTGTACCATGTTCTCCACTACACCATTGTCCCCACAGCACCATTGTCCCCACTGCACCTTTTTCCCCATTGCACCATTTACCCCACTGCACCATTTTCCCCACTGCACCATTGTCCCCACTGCACCATTTTCCCCATTGCACCATTTTCCCCACTGCACCATTGTCCCCACTGCACCATTTTCCCCATTGCACCATTTTCCCCACTGCACCATTTTCCCCATTGCACCATTTTCCCCACTGCACCATTGTCCCCACTGCAACATTTTCCCCACTGCACAATATTCTCCACTGCACCATTTTTCCCAATGCACCATTTTCCCCCTGCACCATTTTCCCCACTGCACCATTTTCCCCACTGCACCAATTTCCCGACTGCACCATTTTCCCCACTGCACCATTGTCCCCACTGCACCATTTTCCCCATTGCACCATTTACCCCACTGCACCATTGTCCCCACTGCACCATTTTCCCCACTGCACCATATTCCCCACTGCACCATTTTTGCCACTGCACCATTTTCCTCACCGCACCATTTTCCCCACTGCACCATTTTCCCCACTGCACCATTTTCTCACCTGCACCATTATTCCCACTGCACCATTTTCTCACCTGCACCATTGTCCCCACTGCACCATTGTCCCCACTGCACCATTGTCCCCACTGCACCATGTTCCCCACTGCACCATTTTCTCCCCTGCACCATTGTCCCCACTGCACCATTGTCCCCACTGCACCATTGTCCCCACTGCATCATTTTCCCCACTGCACCATTGTCCCCAGTGCACCATTTTCCCCACTGTACCATTTTCCCCACTGCACCATTTTCCCCACAGCACCATTTTCCCCACTGCACCATTGTCCCCAGTGTACCATTTTCCCCATTGCACCATGTTCTCCCCTGCACCATTGTCCCCACTGCACCATCGTCCCCACTGCACCATTGTCCCCACTGCACCATCGTCCCCACTGCACCATTGTCCCCACTGCATCATTTTCCCCACTGCACCATTGTTCCCAGTGCACCATTTTTCCCACTGTACCATTTTCCCCACTGCACCATTGTCCCCACTGCACCATTTTCCCCACTGTACCATTTTCCCCACTGCACCATTTTCCCCACTGCACCATTTTCCCCACTGCACCATGTAGTATACATGGATTTTAGTAAGGCATTTGATAAGGTTCCCCATGGTAGGCTTATGCGGAAAGTCAGGAGGCATGTGATAGTGGGAAATTTGGCCAATTGGATAGAAAACTGGCTAACCGGTCGAAGTCAGAGAGTGCTGGTAGATGGTAAATATTCAGCCTGGAGCCCACTTACAAGTGGAGTTCCGCAGGGATCAGTTCTGGGTCCTCTGCTGTTCGTAATTTTTATTAATGACTTGGATGAGGGAGTCGAAGGGTGGGTCAGTAAATTTGCAGATGATACGAAGATTGGTGGAGTTGTGGATAGTGAGGAGGGCTCTTGTCGGCTGCAAAGGGACTTGGATATGATGCAGAGCTGGGCTGAGGAGTGGCAGATGGAGTTCAACCCTGCCAAGTGTGAGGTTGTCCATTTTGGAAAGACAAATAAGAATGCGGAATACAGGGTTAACGGTAAGGTTCTTAGTGAGGTGGAGGAACAGAGGGATCTTGGGGTCTATGTTCATAGGTCTTTGAAAGTTGCCACTCAGGTGGATAGAGCTTGTAAGAAGGCCTATGGTGTATTAGCGTTCATTAGCAGAGGGATTGAATTCAAGAGTCGTGAAGTGATGTTGCAACTGTACAGGACTTTGGTTAGGCCACATTTGGAGTACTGTGTGCGGTTCTGGTCGCCTCACTTTAGGAAAGATGTGGAAGCTTTGGAGAGGGTGCAGAGAAGATTTACCAGAATGTTGCCTGGAATGGAGAACAGGTCGTACGAGGATAGGTTGAGAGTGCTAGGCCTTTTCTCATTGGAACGGCGAAGGATGAGGGGTGACTTGATAGAGGTTTATAAGATGATCAGAGGAATAGATAGAGTAGACAGTCAGAAACATTTCCCCCGGGTACAACAGAGTGTTACAAGGGGACATAAATTTAAGGTGAAGGGTGGAAGGTATAGGGGAGATGTCAGGGGTAGGTTCTTTACCCAGAGAGTGGTGGGGGCATGGAATACGCAGCCTGTGGGAGTGGTAGAGCCAGAATCTTTGGCGACCCTTAAGCGGCAATTGGATAGGTACATGGATGGGTGCTTAAGCTAGGACAAAAGTTCGGCACAACATCGTGGACCGAAGGTCCTGTTCTGTGCTGTATTGTTCTATGTTCTATGTTCTCCACTGCACCATTGTCCCCACTGCACCATTGTCCCCACTGCACCATTTTCCCCACTGCACCATTTTCCCCACTGTACCATGTTCACCACTGCACCATTTTCCCCACAGCACCATCTTCCCCTCTGCACCATGTTCCCCACTGTACCATTGTCCCCACTGCACCATTGTCCCCACTGCACCATTTTCCCTACTGCACCATTTTCCCCACTGCATCATTTTCCCCACTGCACCATTTTCCCCACTGCACCATCTTCCCCTCTGCACCATGTTCCCCACTGCAC
This sequence comes from Chiloscyllium plagiosum, assembly GCF_037043375.1. Taxonomy (NCBI): domain Eukaryota; kingdom Metazoa; phylum Chordata; class Chondrichthyes; order Orectolobiformes; family Hemiscylliidae; genus Chiloscyllium; species Chiloscyllium plagiosum. Next base: position 4,588,029 of record NW_028270163.1, on the reverse strand, counting down.
AATTGTCCCCACTGCACCATATTCCCCACTGCACCATTGTCCCCAGTGCACCATTTTCCCCACTGTACCATTTTCCCCACTGTACCATTTTCCCCACGGCACCATTTTCCCCACTGCACCATTTTCCCACTGCACCGTTTTCCCCACTGTACCATTTTCCCCACTGTACCATTTTCCCCACTGCACCATTTTCCCCACTGCACCATTTCCCCACTGTACCATTTTCCCCACTGCACCATTTTCCCCACTGCACCATTTTCCCCACTGTACCATTTTCCCCACTGCACCATTTTCCCCACTGCACCATTTTTCCCCACTGTACCATTTTCCCCACTGCACCATTTTCCCCACTGCACCATTTTCCCCACTGTACCATTTTCCCCACTGCACCATTGTCCCCACTGCATCATTTTCCCCACTGTAACATTTTCCCCACTGCACCATTTTTCCCCACTGTACCATTTTCCCCACTGCACCATTTTCCCCACTGCACCATTTTCCCCACTGTACCATTTTCCCCACTGCACCATTTTCCCCACTGCACCATTGTCCCCACTGCATCATTTTCCCCACTGTACCATTTTCCCCACTGCATCATTTTCCCCACTGTAACATTTTCCCCACTGCACCATTTTTCCCCACTGTACCATTTTCCCCACTGCACCATGTTCTCCACTGTACCATTTTCCCCACTGCACCATTGTCCCCACTGCACCATTTTCCCCACGGCACCATTTTCCCCACTGCGCTATTGTCCCCACTGAACCATATTCCCCACTGCACCATTGTCCCCACTGCACCTTGTTCTCCACTGCACCATTTTCCCCACTGCACCATTGTCCCCACTGCACCATTTTCCCCACTGCGCCATTGTCGCCACTACACCTTGTTCTCCACTGCACCATTTTCCCCACTGCACCATTGTCCCCACTGCACCATTTTCCCCACTGCACCATTTTCCCCACTGCACCATTTTCCCCACTGCACCATGTTCTCCACTGCACCATTTTCCCCACTGCACCATTTTCCCCACTGCACCATGTTCTCCACTGTACCATTTTCCCCACTGCACCATGTTCTCCACTGCACCATTTTCCCCACTGGACCATTTTCCACACTGCAACATTTTCCCCACTGTACCATTTTCCCCACTGCACCATTGTCCCCACTGTACCATTTTCCCCACTGTACCATTTTCCCTACGGCACCATTTTCCCCACTGCACCATTTTCCCACTGCACCGTTTTCCCCACTGCACCATTTCCCCACTGTACCATTTTTCCCACTGTACCATTTTTCCCCACTGTATCATTTTCCCCACTGTACCATTTTCCCCCACTGTACCATTTTCCCCACTGCACCATTTTCCCCACTGCACCATTTTCCCCACTGTACCATTTTCCCCACGGCACCATTGTCCCCACTGCATCATTTTCCCCACTGTACCATTTTCCCCACTGCATCATTTTCCCCACTGTAACATTTTCCCCACTGCACCATTTTTCCCACGGCACCATTGTCCCCACTGCACCATTTTTCCCACTGCGCTATTGTCCCCACTGCACCATATTCCCCACTGCACCATTGTCGCCACTACACCTTGTTCTCCACTGCACCATTTTCCCCACTGCACCATTGTCCCCACTGCACCATTTTCCCCACTGCACCATTTTCCCCACTGCACCATTTTCCCCACTGCACCATGTTCTCCACTGCACCATTTTCCCCACTGCACCATTTTCCCCACTGGACCATTTTCCTCAATGCAACATTTTCCCCACTGTACCATTTTCCCCACTGTCCCATTTTCCCCACTCCACCATTTTCCCCACTGCACCATTTTCCCCACTGCACCATGTTCTCCACTGCACCATTTTTCCCACTCTCCCATTGTACCCACTGCACCATGTTCTCCACTGCAACATTTTCCCCACTGTACCAATTTCCCCACTGTCCCATTTTCCCCTCTGCACCATTGTCCTCGCTGCACCATTTTTCCCATTGCACAATGTTCTCCACTGCACCATTTTTCCCACTGTCCCATTTTCCTCACTGCACCATTTTCCCCACTGCACCATGTTCTCCACTGCACCATTTTCCCCACTGCACCATTTTCCCCACTGCACCATGTTCTCCACTGCACCATTTTCCCCACTGTACCATTTTCCCCACTGCATCCTTTTCCCCACTGTACCATTTTCCACACTGCACCATTGTCCCCACCGCACCATTTTCCCCACTGTACCATTTTCCCCACTGCACCATTGTCCCCACTGCACCATTGTCCCCACTGCACCATTTTCCCCACTGCACCATATTCCCCACTGCACCATTTTCCCCACTGCACCATTTCCCCTCTGCATCATTTTCCCCACTGTACCATTTTCCCCACTGTACCATTTTCCCCACTGCACCATTGTCCCCACTGCACCATTTTCCCCACTGCACCATTTTCCCCTCCTCACCATTGTCCCCACTGCACCATTTTCCCCACTGTACCATTTTCCCCACTGCATCATTTTCCCCACTGTACCATTTTCCCCACTGTATCATTTTCCCCACTGCACCATTGTCCCCACTGCACCTTTTTCCCCACTGTACCATTTTCCTCACTGCACCATTGTCCCACTGCACCATTTTCCCCACTGCACCATTTTCCCCACTGCACCATTTTCCCCACTGTACCATTTTCCCCACTGCACCATTTTCCCCACTGCACCATTTTCCCCACTGCACCATTGTCCCCACTGCACCTTTTTCCCCACTGTACCATTTTCCTCACTGCACCATTGTCCCACTGCACCATTTTCCCCACTGCACCATTTTCCCCACTGCACCATTTTCCCCACTGTACCATTTTCCCCACTGCACCATTTTCCCCTCTGCACCATTTTCCCCACTGCACCATTGTCCCCAGTGCACCATTTTCCCCTCTGCATCATTTTCCCCACTGTACCATTTTCCCCACTGTACCATTTTCCTCACTGCACCATTGTCCCACTGCACCATTTTCCCCACTGCACCATTTTCCCCACTGTCCCATTTTCTCCACTGCACCATTTTCCCCACTGCACCATTTTCCTCACTGCACCATTTTCCCCACTGCACCATTTTCCCCACTGCACCATTTTCCCCACTGTACCATTTTCCTCACTGCACCATTGTCCTCACTGCACCGTTTTCCCCACTGTACCATTTTCCCCACTGTACCATTTTCCTCACTGCACCATTGTCCCACTGCACCATTTCCCCACTGCACCATTTTCCCCACTGCACCATTTTCCCCACTGTCCCATTTTCTCCACTGCACCATGTTCCCCACTGCACCATTTCCCCACTGTACCATTTTCCCCACTGTACCATTTTCCCCACTGCACCATTTTCCCCACTGCACCATTTCCCCACTGTACCATTTTTCCCACTGTACCATTTTCCCCACTGCACCATTTTCCCCACTGCACCATTTCCCCACTGTACCATTTTTCCCACTGTACCATGTTCCCCACTGTACCGTTTTCCCCACTGTACCATTTTCCCCACTGCACCATTTCCCCACTGTACCATTTTTCCCACTGTACCATTTTCCCCACTGCACCATTTTCCCCACTGTATCATTTTCCCCACTGTACCATTTTCCCCGTTGCACCATTTCCCCCACTGTACCATTTTCCACACTGCATCAATTTCCCCACTGTACCATTTTCCCCACTGCACCATTTTCCCCACTGCACCATTTTTCCCCACTGTACCATTTTCCCCACTGCACCATTTTCCCCACTGTATCATTTTTCCCACTGTACCATTTTCCCCACTGCACCATTTTCCCCACTGCACCATTTTCCCCACTGTACCATTTTCCCCACTGCACCATTGTCCCCACTGCATCATTTTCTCCACTGTACCATTTTCCCCACTGCACCATTGTCCCCACTGCATCATTTTCTCCACTGTACCATTTTCCCCACGGCACCATTGTCCCCACTGCACCATTTTCCCCACTGCGCTATTGTCCCCACTGCACCATATTCCCCACTGCACCATTGTCCCCACTACACCTTGTTCTCCACTGCACCATTTTCCCCACTGCACCATTGTCCCCACTGCACCATTTTCCCCACTGCACCATTGTCCCCACTGCACCATTTTCCCCACTGCACCATTTTACCCACTGCACCATTTTCCCCACTGCACCATGTTCTCCACTGCACCATTTTCCCCACTGCACCATTTTCCCCACTGCACCATGTTCTCCACTGTACTATTTTCCCCACTGCACCATCTTCCCCTCTGCACCATGTTCTCCACTGCACCATTTTCCCCACTGCACCATTGTCCCCACTGCACCATTTTCCCCACTGCACCATTTTCCCCACTGCACCATGTTCTCCACTGCACCATTTTCCCCACTGCACCATGTTCTCCACTGCACCATTTTCCCCACTGCACCATTTTCCCCACTGCACCATGTTCTCCACATTACCATTTTCCCCACAGCACCATGTTCTCCACTGCACCATTTTCCCCACTGAACCATTTTCCCCACTGGACCATTTTCCTCACTGCAACATTTTCCCCACTGTACCATTTTCCCCACTGTCCCATTTTCCCCACTGCACCATTTTCCCCACTGCACCATGTTCTCCACTGCACCATTTTTCCCACTCTCCCATTGTACCCACTGCACCATGTTCTCCACTGCAACATTTTCCCCACTGTACCATTTTCCCCACTGTCCCATTTTCCGCACCGCATCATTGTCCTCACTGCACCATTTTCCCCACTGCACCATGTTCTCCACTGCACCATTTTCCCCACTGTACCATTTTCCCCACTGCATCATTTTCCCCACTGTACCATTTTCCACACTGCACCATTGTCCCCACCGCACCATTTTCCCCACTGTACCATTTTCCCCTCTGCACCATTGTCCCCACTGCACCATGTTCTCCACTGCACCATTTTCCTCACTGCACCATTTTCCCCACTGCACCATTGTCCCCACTGCACCATTGTCCCCATTGCACCATTTTCCCCACTGTACCATTTTCCCCTCCTCACCATTGTCCCCAGTGCACCATTTTCCCCTCTGCATCATTTTCCCCACTGCACCATTGTCCCCACTGCACCTTTTTCCCCACTGTACCATTTTCCTCACTGCACCATTGTCCCACTGCACCATTTTCCCCACTGCACCATTTTCCCCACTGCACCATTTTCCCCACTGTACCATTTTCCCCACTGCACCATTTTCCCCACTGCACCATTTTCCCCACTGTACCATTTTCCCCACTGCACCATTGTCCCCACTGCACCTTTTTCCCCACTGTACCATTTTCCTCACTGCACCATTGTCCCACTGCACCATTTTCCCCACTGCACCATTTTCCCCACTGCACCATTTTCCCCACTGTACCATTTTCCCCACTGCACCATTTTCCCCACTGCACCATTTTCCCCACTGTACCATTTTCCCCACTGCACCATTGTCCCCACTGCACCTTTTTCCCCACTGTACCATTTTCCTCACTGCACCATTGTCCCACTGCACCATTTTCCCCACTGCACCATTTTCCCCACTGCACCATTTTCCCCACTGTACCATTTTCCCCACTGCACCATTTTCCCCTCTGCACCATTTTCCCCACTGCACCATTGTCCCCAGTGCACCATTTTCCCCTCTGCATCATTTTCCCCACTGTACCATTTTCCCCACTGTACCATTTTCCTCACTGCACCATTTTCCCCACTGCACCATTTTCCCCACTGCTCCATTTTCACCACTGTCCCATTTTCTCCACTGCACCATTTTCCCCACTGCACCATTTTCCTCACTGCACCATTTTCCCCACTGCACCATTTTCCCCACTGCACCATTTTCCCCACTGTACCATTTTCCTCACTGCACCATTGTCCTCACTGCACCGTTTTCCCCACTGTACCATTTTCCCCACTGTACCATTTTCCCCACGGCACAATTTTCCCCACTGCACAATTTCCCCACTGCACCGTTTTCCCCACTGTACCGTTTTCCCCACTGTACAATTTTCCCCACTGTTCCATTTTCCCCACTGCACCATTTCCCCACTGTACCATTTTTCCCACTGTACCATTTCCCCCACTGCACCATTTTCCACACTGCACCATTTTCCCCACTGCACCATTTTTCCCCACTGTACCATTTTCCCCACTGCACCATTTTCCCCACTGTATCATTTTCCCCACTGTACCATTTTCCCCACTGCACCATTTTCCCCACTGCACCATTTTTCCCCACTGTACAATTTCCCCCACTGCACCATTGTCCCCACTGCACCATGTTCTCCACTGTACCATTTTCCCGACTGTACCATTTTCCCCACTGCACCATGTTCCCCACTGCACCATTTCCCCACTGTACCATTTTTCCCACTGTACCATTTTCCCCACTGCACCATGTTCCCCACTGCACCATTTCCCCACTGTACCATTTTTCCCGACTGTACCATTTTCCCCACTGCACCATGTTCCCCACTGCACCATTTCCCCACTGTACCATTTTTCCCTCTGCACCATTTTCCCCACTGCACCATTTTCCACACTGCACCATTTTCCCCACTGCACCATTTTTCCCCTCTGTACCATTTTCCCCACTGTATCATTTTCCCCACTGTACCATTTTCCCCACTGCACCATTTTCCCCACTGCACCATTTTTCCCCACTGTACAATTTCCCCCACTGCACCATTGTCCCCACTGCACCATGTTCTCCACTGTACCATTTTCCCGACTGTACCATTTTCCCCACTGCACCATGTTCCCCACTGCACCATTTCCCCACTGTACCATTTTTCCCACTGTACCATTTTCCCCACTGCACCATGTTCTCCACTGCACCATTTCCCCACTGTACCATTTTTCCCTCTGCACCATTTTCCCCACTGCACCATTTTCCCCACTGTTCCATTTTCCCCACTGCACCATTGTCCCCACTGCATCATTTTCCCCACTGTACCATTTTCTCCACGGCACCATTGTCCCCACTGCACCATTTTCCCCACTGCACCATTTACCCCACTGCGCTATTGTCCCCACTGCACCATATTCCCCACTGCACCATTGTCCCCACTACACCTTGTTCTCCATGCACCATTTTCCCCACTGCACCATTGTCCCACTGCACCATTTTCCCCACTGTACCATGTTCTCCACTGCACCATTTTCCCCACTGCACCATTTTCCCCACTGCACCATTTTCCCCACTGCACCATGTTCTCCACTGCACCATTTTCCCTCTGCACCATTTTCCCCACTGTACCATGTTCTCCACTGCACCATTTTCCCCACTGCACCATTTTCCCCACTGCACCATTTTCCCCACTGCACCATGTTCTCCACTGCAACATTTTTCCCACTGTCCCATTGTCCCCACTGCACCATGTTCTCCACTGCAACATTTTCCCCACTGTATCATTTTTCCCACTGTCCCATTTTCCCCACTGCACCATTTTCCCCACTGCACCATGGTCTCCACTGCACCATTTTCCCCACTGCACCATTTTCCCCCTGCACCATGGTCTCCACTGCACCATGTTCTCCACTGCACCATTTTTCCCACTCTCCCATTATACCCACTGCACCATGTTCTCCACTGCAACATTTTCCCCACTGTACCATTTTTCCCACTGTCCCATTTTCCCCACTGCACCATTTTCCCCACTGCACCATGTTCTCCACTGCACCATTTTCCCCACTGCATCATTTTCCCCACTGTACCATTTTCCACACTGCACCATTGTCCCCACCGCACCATTTTCCCCACTGTACCATTTTCCCCACTGTACCATTTTCCCCACTGTACCATTTTCCCCACTGCACCATTGTCCCCACTGCACCATGTTCTCCATTGCACCATTGTCCCCACTGCACCATTGTCCCCACTGTACCATTCTCCCCACTTTACCATTTTCCCCACTGCACCATTGTCCCCACTGCACCATTTTCCCCACTGTACCATTTTCCCCTCCTCACCATTGTCCCCACTGCACCATCTTCTCCACTGCACCATTGTCCCCACTGCACCTTTTTCCCCACTGTACCATTTTCCCCACTGTACCATTTTCCCCACTGCACCATTGTCCCCACTGCACCATTTTCCCCACTGTACCATTTTCCCCTCCTCACCATTGTCCCCACTGCACCATCTTCTCCACTGCACCATTGTCCCACTGCACCATTTTCCCCACTGCACCATTTTCCCCACTGCACCATATTCTCCATTGCACCTTTTTCCCCACTGTACCATTTTCCTCACTGCACCATTGTCCCACTGCACCATGTTCTCCACTGCACCATTTACCCCACTGTACCATTTTCCCCAGTGCACCATTTTCCCCACTGTACCATTTTCCCCACTGCATCATTTTCCCCACTGCACCATTTTTACCCACTGTACCATTTTCCCCACTGTCCCATTTTCCCCACTGTACCATTTTCCCCACTGCACCATTTTTCCCCACTGTACCATTTTTGCCCACAGCACCATTTTCCCCACTGCACCATTTACCCCACTGCAGCATTTTCCCCACTGTACCATTTTCCACACTGCACCATTTTCCACACTGTATCCATTTTCCACACTGCACCATTGTCCCCACTGTACCATGGTCCCCACTGCACCATGTTCCCCACTGTCCCATTTTTCCCACTGTACCATGTTCTCCACTGCACCATTTTCCCCACTGTACCATTTTCCCCACTGCACCATTGTCCCCACTGCACCATTTTCCCCACTGCACCATGTTCCCCACTGTCCCATTTTTCCCACTGTACCATGTTCTCCACTGCACCATTTTCCCCACTGTACCATTTTCCCCACTGCACCATTTACCCCACTGCAGCATTTTCCCCACTGTACCATTTTCCACACTGCACCATTGTCCCCACTGCACCATTTTCCCCACTGCACCATTTTCCCCACTGCACCATGTTCTCCACTGCACCATGTTCCCCACTGCACCATGTTCCCCACTGTACCAATTTTCCCACTGTACCATGTTCCCCACTGTACCATGTTCCCCACTGCACCATTTTCCCCACTGTACCATTTTTCCCACTGTACCATGTTCCCCACTGTACCATTTTCCACACTGTACCATGTTCTCCACTGCACCATTTTCCCCACTGTACCATTTTCCCCACTGCACCATTTACCCCACTGCAGCATTTTCCCCACTGTACCATTTTCCACACTGCACCATTTTCCCCACTATACCATTTTCCCCACTGCACCATTTTCCTCACTGCACCATGTTCCCCACTGTACCATTTTCCCCACTGTATCATTTTCCCCACTGCACCATTGTCCCCACTGTACCATTTTCCCCACTGCATCATTTTCCCCACTGCACCATTTTCCCCACTGTACCATTTTCCCCACTGTACCATTTTCCCCACTGCACCATTTTCCCCACTGCATCATTTTCCCCACTGCACCATTTTCCCCACTGCACCATGTTCTCCACTGCACCATTTTCCCCACTGCATCATTTTCCCCACTGCACCATTTCCCCACTGCATCATTTTCCCCACTGCACCATTTCCCCACTGCATCATTTTCCCCACTGCATCATTTTCCCCACTGTACCATTGTCCACACTGCACCATTGTCCCCACTGCACCTTGTTCTCCACTGCACCATTGTCCCCACTGCACCTTGTTCTCCACTGCACCATTGTCCCCACTGCACCATTGTCCCCACTGCACCATTGTCCCCACTGCACCTTGTTCTCCACTGCACCATTGTCCCCACTGCACCTTGTTCTCCACTGCACCATTGTCCCCACTGCACCATTGTCCCCACTGCACCATTGTCCCCACTGCACCTTGTTCTCCACTGCACCATTGTCCCCACTGCACCTTGTTCTCCACTGCACCATTGTCCCCACTGCACCTTGTTCTCCATTGCACCATTGTCCCCACTGCACCATTGTCCCCACTGCACCATTGTCCCCACTGCACCATTGTCCCCACTGCACCTTGTTCTCCACTGCACCATTGTCCCCACTGCACTTTGTTCTGCACTGTACCATTTTCCCCACTGCACCATTTTCCCCACTGTCTCATTTTCCCCACTGCACCATGTTCTCCACTGTACCATTTTCCCCACTGCACTATTTTCCCCACTGCATCATTTTCCCCACTGCACCTGTCAAACTGAGCACTTGTACACCTGGAGATGGACAAGGTATTGTGACACTCAAGTCAGGAGAGAGTGATTCTGACTCTTAAAACATCGGCTCACCCATGACAGGTTGTGTTGGGCTTGGCCACAGCAGCATTGGGAAAAAGACCACCCAGGAGAGGGTCCTTGTGCTCACCGAGAGAATGGAGAACAGTTCTGGGGGAGAGGGCGATACATAATCATAGAATCCCTACAGAGCAGAAACAGGCCATTCAGCCCAACAGGTTCACACCGACCCTCCGAAGAGTAACCCACCCAGACCCATTCCCCTAACCTATGACTCTACCACTACCCCTGACTATGTGGATGTACCTACTAGAAAAGGGGCAAAACTTGATCTACTCTTGGGAAATAAGGCAGGGCTGGTGACTGAGGTGTCAGTGGGGGAGCACTTTGGGGTCAGCGACCATAATTCTATTAGATTTAAAATAGTGATGGAACAGGATAGGCCAGTTGAAATTCTAAATTGGAGGAAGCCTAATTTTGACTTTATTAGACAAGAACTTTCAAAAGCTGATGGGGGAAAATGTTCGCAAGTAAATGGACGGGTGGAAAATGGGAAGCCTTCAGAAATGAGATAACGAAAATCCAGAGAAAGTATATTCCTGTCAGGGTGAAAGGAAAGGCTGGTGGGTATAGGGAATGCTGGATGACTAAAGACGTTGAGGGTTTGGTTAAGAAAAAGAAGGAAGCATATGTCAGGTATAAACAGGATAGATCGAGTGAATCCTTAGAAAAGTATAAAGGCAGTAGGATTATACTTAAAAGGGAAATCAGGAGGGCAAAAAAGGGGACCTGAGATAGCTTTGGCAAGTAGGGTTAAAGAGAATCCAAAGGGTTTTTACAAATATATTAAGGACAAAAGGGTAACTAGGGAGAAAATACGGACCCTGAAAGATTAGCAAGGCGGCCTTTGTGTGGAGCCGCAGAAGATGGGGGAGATACTAAAGTGGTATTTTGCATCAGTACTTACTGTGGAAAAGGACATGGAAGATACAGACTGTCGGGAAATAGATGGTGAACATCTTGAAAAATGTCCATATTACAGAGGAGGAAGTGCTGGATGTCTTGAAATGCATAAAAGTGGATAGACCCCCAGGACCTGATCAAGTGTACCGAGAACTCTGTGGGAAACTAGAGGAGTGATTGCTGGGCCTCTTGCTGAGATATTTGTATCATCGATAGTCACAGGTGAGGTGCCGGAAGACTGGAGGTTGGCAAACGTGGTGCCACTGTTTAAGAAGGGTGGTAAGGACAAGCCAGAGAACTATAGACCAGTGAGCCTGACCTCGGTGGTGGGCAAGTTGTTGGAGGGACAGGATGTACATGTATTTGGAAAGGCAAGGACTGTGCGTGGGAAATCATGTCCCACAAACTTGATTGAGTTTTTTGAAGAAGTAACAAAGAGGATTGATAAGGGCAGAGTGGTAGACGTGATCGATATGGACTTCAGTAAGGCGTTCGACAAGGTTCCCCATGGGAGACTGATTAGCAAGGTTAGATCTCATGGAATACAGGGAGAACTAGCCATTTGGATATGGAACTGGCTCAAAGGTAGAAGACAGAGGGTGGTGGTAGACGGTTGTTTTTCAGACTGGAGGCCTGTGACCAGTGGAGTGTCACAAGGATTGGTGCTGGGTCCATACTTTTCATCATTTATACAAATGATTTGGATGTGAGCATAAGAGGTACAGTTAGTAAGTTTACAGATGACACCAAAATTGGAGGTGTAGTGGACAGCGAAGAGGGTTACCTCAGATTACAACAGGATCTTGATCAGATGGGGCAATGGGCTGAGAAGTGGCAGATGGAGTTTAATTCAGATAAATGTGAGGTGCTGCATTTTGGAAAGGCAATTCAGAGCAGGACTTATACACTTAATGGTAAGGCCCTAGGGAGTGTTGCTGAACAAAGAGACCTTGGAGTGCAGGTTCATAGCTCCTTGAAAGTGGAGTCGCAGGTAGATAGGATAGTGAAGAAGGTGTTTGGTATGCTTTCCTTTATTGGTCAGAGTATTGAGTACAGGAGTTGGGAGGTCATGTTGTGGCTGTACAGGACATTGGTTAGGCCACTGTTGGAATATTGCGTGCAATTCTGGTCTCCTTCCTATCGGAAAGATGTTGTGAAACTTGAAAGGGTTAAGAAAAGATTTAAAGGATGTTGCCAGGGTTGGAGGATCTGAGCTACAGGGAGAGGCTGAACAGGCTGGGGCTGTTTTCCCTGGAGCTGAGGGGTGACCAATAGAGGTTTATAAAATTAAGAGGGGCATGGATAGGATAACTAGACAAGGTCTTTTCGCTGGGGTTGGGGAGTCCAGAACTAGAGGGCATAGGTTTAGGGTGAGAGGGGAAAAATATAAAAGAGACCTAAGGGGCAATTTTTTCACGCAGAGGGTGGTACGTGCATGGAATGAGCAGCCAGAGGATGTGGTGGAGGCTGGTACAATTGCAACATTTAAGAGGCATTTGGATGGGTATATGAATAGGAAGAGTTTGGAGGGATATGGGCCGGGTGCTGGCAGGTGGGACTAGATTGGGTTGGGATATCTGGTCGGCATGGACAAGTTGGACTGAAGAGTCTGTTTCAGTGCTGTACACCTCTATGACTCTATAATGCACCTAACCTATTCATCCCTGAACACTACGGGCAATTTAGCATGGCCACATCACCTGACCTGCACATCTTTGGACTGTGGGAGGAAACCGGAGCACCCGGAGGAAACCCACGCAGACACGAGGAGAACGTGCAAACTCCACACAGTCAGTCGCCCGAGGTGGGGATCGAACCCAGGTCACTGGCGCTGTGAGGCAGCAGTGCTAACCACTAAACCATGGTAATGATGAAATGAATTGGGTTTGCTCATATCTTAGAAGAGTTAGAGAGAATGAGTGCCCAACAGGTTTTGCAGTCAATCTTCAGAGAATTTTCCTGATCACCCAATTGGATTATCAGGGATAGCAGGCAGCTGGATGGAGTTAAGTGAGGAATCAGTATCATTCTAACTGAGTAGCGGAACAGGAGGCTGTCCAGGAAGCCAGGCAGCTGCCGTACTTGCTGTGTTTTACCAGGTTCCTGTTTGTCTCCTTATGGATTCCAGCATCTGCAGTTTTTTCTCACTCTACTTGAGTAGTGGAGCTGACTTGAGGGACTGAATGGCCTCCTCCTGTTACTATGTTAGGGGTGGCTCCTCGTTGTCTGTTTTAATCACACAGCTTGCCTTACCTCGATAAACAGCACGGCCCACAGCTTGTTCCAGGAGCGGGATTGGCTGAGCGAGCTGTGACTAGCCAAGTGACTCCCTTTCACCGAGACGATGGTGTGAGCTGTGCCCAGGAGCAGGATTCCCAGACAGAGCGGCAGCCAGCATTCCGACTGCAGGAGCACGAACCCTGCATGATAAACAGGAGCTGCAGTCAATCTTCCCAACTCCCATTCAGTAGCCCCACCCAGCTCTCGCAAAGTAATGTCAGCACAGGAATCTGAATCACTGTGAGCTCTCTGTACAGTGACCGTCAATCCCATTACCCCGTGCTGTCTCTCTTCAGAGTATCCAATGTCTCCAGTTGCCCCACTCTTAAAAACAAGAGAATCCAAGGTCACTTGCAGTCAAACAATGTTCTTTCTCACATCCCCTGACATCTCTCTCCCGAAATCTCCACCCTGTGACCCACCAGCCCCTTGCACACACTACGAATGACATGGTTGCCCTCGGTCTACCATATCCCAAAGTAATCATCTCCACCTCCCTCTAACCTTCCATCAATTTCAGCTCCAAGAGATGGAGAATAACTTCCACCACAGCCATGTGACACTCACTGCCCCCAGCTCATCAGGCCGTGCCATGGCCCTGAGCCAACTCCCAGGCTGGGAGTCAGCTGGTCACGGATTGGGCGGGGCTATAAGGGCACTGAGTGCGTGCCCCACCACACCATCACCCTCGCCAACACTGCCAACAAGCACCCAGTCAGAGGGAGGCTTGGGGCACACCCATCCCCCACTGAGGGAGAGACACAGGGAGCACCCATCCCCCACAGAGGGAGACACAGGAGCACCCATCCCCCACAGAGGGAGACACCAGGAGCACCCATCCCCCACTGAGGGAGAGACACAGGGAGCACCCATCCACCACAGAGGGAGACACAGGAGCACCCATCCCCCACAGAGGGAGACACAGGAGCACCCATCCCCCACAGAGAGAGACACAGGGAGCACCCATCCCCCACAGAGGGAGACACAGGAGCACCCATCCCCCACAGAGGGAGACACAGGAGCACCCATCTCCCACAGAGAGAGACACCGGGAGCATCCATCCCCCACTGAGGGAGACACAGGGAGCCCCCATCCCCCACAGAGGGAGACACAGGGAGCACCTATCGCCTACAGAGAGAGACACAGGGAGCACCCATCGCCCACAGAGAGAGACACAGGGAGCACCAATCCCCCGCTGAGGGAGACACGGGGTGCACCCATTCCCCACAGAGGGAGACACGGGGTGCACCAATCCCCCACAGAGGGAGTCACAGGGAGCACCCATCCCCCACTGAGGGAGACACAGGGAGCACCCATCCCCCACTGAGGGAGACACAGGGAGCACCCATCCACCACAGGGGGAGACACGGGGAGCACCCATCCCCCACAGAGTGAGACACGCGGAGCATCCATCCCCCACTGTGGGAGGCACAGGGAGCAGCCATCCCCCACAGAGGGTGGCACAGGGTGCACACATCGCCCACAGAGGGAGACACGGGGTGCACCCATCCCCCACAGAGAGAGACACAGGCAGCACGCATCCCCCACTGAGGGAGGCATAGGGAGCAGCCATCCCCCACAGAGAGAGACACAGGGTGCACCCATCCTTCACAGAGGGAGACACAGGGGGCACCCATCCCCCACTGAGGGAGACATAGGGGGCACCCATTCCCCACAGAGGGAGACACGGGGTGCACCCATCCCCACAGAAAGAGACACAGGGAGCACCCATCCCCCACAAAGGGAACCACGGGGTGCACACATCCCCCACTGAGATAGACACAGGGGGCACCCATCCCCCACAGAGGGAGACACGGGGTGCACCCATCCCCCACAGAGAGAGAGACACAGGGAGCACCCATCCCCCACAGACGGAGACATGGGGTGCACCCATCCCCCACAGAGGGAGACACGGGGTGCACCCATTCCCCACAGAGAGAGACACAGGGAGCACCCATCCCCTACAGAGGGAGCCAGAGGGAGCACCCATCCCCTACAGGGAGAGACACGGGGAGCACCCATCCCCCACAGAGGGAGACACAGGGAGCACCCATCGCCCACAGAGGGAGACACAGGGAGCACCCATAGCCCACTGAGGGAGAGACACAGGGAGCACCCATCCCCCACAGAGGAAGACACGGGGGCACCCAACCCCCACAGAGGGAGACACAGGGGCACCCATCGCACAGAGAGAGATTCAGGGAGCACCCATCCCCCACAGAGGGAGACACGGGTGCACCCATCCCACACAGAGGGAGACACAGGGAGCACCCATCCCCCACAGAGGGAGAGACAGTGAGCAACCATCCCTCACTGAGGGAGACACAGGGAGCACCCATCCCCCACAGAGGAAGACACGGGGTGCACCCATCCCCCACAGAGAGAGACACAGGGAGCACCCATCCCCCACAGAGAGAGACACAGGGAGCACCCATAGCCCACTGAGGAAGACACGGGGGCACCCATCCCCCACAGAGGGAGAGACGCAGGGAGCACCCATCCCCCACACAGGGAGAGACACAGGGTGCACCCATCCCGCACAGAGAGAGACACAGGGAGCACCCATCCCCCACAGAGGGAGAGACACAGGGAGCACCCATCCCCCACAGAGGGAGACACAGGGAGCACCCATCCCCCACAGAGGGAGAGACACAGGGTGCACCCATCCCGCACAGCGAGAGACACAGGGAGCACCTATCCCCCACAGAGGGAGAGACACAGGGAGCACCCATCCCCTACAGAGGGAGCCACAGGGAGCATCCATCCCCTAGAGGGAGAGACACGGGGAGCACCCATCCCCCACAGAGGGAGACACAGGGAGCACCCATAGCCCACTGAGGAAGAGACACAGGGAGCACCCATCCCTGACAGAGGGTGACACGGGGGCACCCATCCGCCACAGAGGGAGACACAGGGGCACCCATCCCCCACAGAGGGAGACACGGGGCACCCATCCCCCACAGAGGGAGAGACCGGGAGTACCCATCGCACAGAGAGAGATTCAGGGAGCACCCATCCCCCACAGAGGGAGACACAGGGAGCACCCATCCCCCAGAGAGGGAGAGACACAGGGTGCACCCATCCTTCACAGAGGGAGACACAGGGGGCACCCATCCCCCACTGAGGGAGACACAGGGAGCACCCATCCCCCACTGAAGGAGACACAGGGGGCACCCATCCCCCACAGAGGGAGACATGGGGTGCACCCATCCCCCACAGAGGGAGACACGGAATGCACCCATCCCCCACAGAGAGAGACACAGGGTGCACCCATCCCCCACAGAGGGAGACACAGGGAACACACATCCCCTACAGAGGGAGCCACAGGGAGCATCCATCACCTACAGGGAGAGACACGGGGAGCACCCATCCCCCACAGAGGGCGACACGGGGTGCACCCATCCCACACAGAGGGAGACACAGGGAGCACCCATAGCCCACTGAGGGAGAGACACAGGGAGCACCCATCCTCCACAGAGGGAGACACGGGGTGCACCCATCCCACACAGAGGGAGACACAGGGAGCACCCATCCCCCACACAGGGAGACACAGGGAGCACCCATCGCCCACAGAGGGAGACACAGGGAGCACCCATAGCCCACTGAGGGAGAGACACAGGGAGCACCCATCCTCCACAGAGATTCAGGGAGCACCCATCCCACACAGAGGGAGACACAGGGAGCACCCATCCCCCACAGAGGGAGACACAGGGAGCACCCATCGCCCACAGAGGGAGACACAGGGAGCACCCATAGCCCACTGAGGGAGAGACACAGGGAGCACCCATCCTCCACAGAGATTCAGGGAGCACCCATCGCACAGAGAGAGATTCAGGGAGCACCCATCCCCCACAGAGGGAGACACGGGGTGCACCCATCCCACACAGAGAGAGACACAGGGAGCACCCATCCCCCACAGAGGGAGACACAGGGAGCATCCATCGCCCACAGAGGGAGACACAGGGAGCACCATAGCCCACTGAGGGAGAGACACAGGGAGTACCCATCCTCCACAGAGATTCAGGGATCACCCATCCCACACAGAGGGAGACACAGGGAGCACCCATCCCCCACAGAGGGAGAGACAGTGAGCAACCATCCCCCACAGAGGGAGACACAGGGAGCACCCATCCCCCACAGAGGGAGACATGTGGTGCACCCATCCCCCACAGAGAGAGACACAGGGAGCACCCATCCCCCACAGAGAGAGACACAGGGAGCACCCATCCCCTACAGGGAGAGACACAGGGAGCACCCATCCCCCACAGAGAGAGACACAGGGAGCACCCATCGCCCACAGAGGGAGACACAGGGAGCACCCATAGCCCACTGAGGGAGAGACACATGGGGCACCCATCCCCCACAGAGGGAGCGACACAGGGTGTACCCATCCCCCACAGAGAGAGACACAGGGTGCACCCATAGCCCATGCAGGCAGACCTGGAGCACACACATGGCGCCCAGGGAGACTCAGGGCTCCATGACGATGCCTCCATTGCCAAACAACCAGAAGACAGCCTCTTCTCTTGCCCACTTATGACAACCAGTTATTTTAGCCATGATCCGGGAGGTGCCCAAGGCTCTTATAAAAAGAAATTCAATTCATGGGATCTGGGTGTCACAGGCATGGCTACCATTTGTTACCCTTCCATTATTGTCCTTGAACTGGGTGATTTACTGGGCCATTTCAGATATCAGGATAGAGTTAGCCATGTTACTGTGAGTCTGGAGTCATGTAGGCTGGAGTAGGTAAGGACGGCAGATTTCCTTCCCTAAAGGACATGAGTGAGTCAGATGGGTTTATGACAATCAATCATTGCCATTGTTACTGAGACTAGCTTTGAATTCTAAATATTTTACATTTATTAGTTAATTAACCAACAGAACTAACAGGAGATGGGCACGAGGCTGTTAAAAGTTAGACTATAAAGTAACTCTATTGAAGCAGAGGAAATGAACATTTTCAGCTCTTTGGCAACGACACAATGCTGGTACAGAATCCTAAGCACGATCATACACATCCGGAACAGGAAGAGGCCATTCAGCCCCTCGAGCCTGCTCCCACATTGGATCAAATCGCAGTCTTGACTGCAACCTCAAAATGAACCTCCTGCTTGGTGTCCAGTAACTTGTGATTCCCCCATTAGTTAAGAATCTGTTTACCTCTATCTTACAAATATTCCACCGTTCTCTGGGGAGCAGCGTTACAAAGACTCACAACCCTCAGAGAGAAAAAGGAAGTTCCTTCGTCTCTGTCTTCAATGGGTGTTCCTTTACTTTGAAACGTTCCCCTTCGTTCTAGACTCTCTCACAAGGGAACTCATTCTGAACAGAATACATCAAGTCTCCTCAGACTTATACATGTCTCAATCAGACCATCCTCATTCTTCTAAACTCCAATGTCTGTTGTTTCCCAGTTAGAGAGCCTCTCTAACCCCAGTTATCAGTCCTGTGAACCTTCTTTAACCTACTTCTAATGCATTTATATCCTGTCTTCAATAAGGAGACCTAAACTGTACACAATATTTCTATACAACATTAACAATCACCTTTACAACTGGAGCAAAATTTCCCTGATTTTAATATTCCATTTCCCTTGCAGTGAGTGACAACATCCCATTAGCCTTCCTCATCACTTACTGCATCTTCACACTAAATCCTTGTGATTCATGGACCATAACACCCAGATCCCTCTGTTTCAGAGAGCTCTGAAATCTCTCTCCATTTAAATAACATGCTGCCTCTTTATCTAATCTTCCTGCCAAAGTGGCCAATGTTGCACTTGATTTCCCAAATTCTTGCCCATTCAGGAACTTTCCAGAACCTCGTGAACTTTGAAGAGTTACATGAAGAAGGGGACAGTTTTGCACCACATCTTTTCAGGCCCCAGTGTTCATCAGGGCCAGTGAACCAGTCTGCTGTTTGTTCTCAGACCCTCTTTCTAGTGATGTAATTGTTCCTAGTTCTCCCTGTCTTAGATTTCCAGATCCACAACTATTTCTGAGATGTTTTTGTATCCTCTATAGCAAAGACACATGCAAAATATGTTATTTTATTCCCCATGTTCCATTGTTTACTTCCCAGGGACTGCTTTACTTACAATGTTCACTTTAAATACCTGTAGAAACTTTACTATCTGTTTTCACATTTCTAGCTAGTTTTCACTCAAGTCCTAATATTTCCCTTCTTTTTTTCTACTTAATCCTTCACAGGATGCTGACATCACTGGCTAGGCCAGCATCCATTGTCCATCCCAAGAAGGGAATTAAGAATCAACCACATTGCTGTGGGTCTGGAGTCACATGTAGACCAGACCAAGGCTGTTTCCTTCCCTAAAGGACATTAGTGAACCAGATGGACTTTTAATTTTTAAACCTTTAGTCATTCATTCCTTTCCCTTATCTTCTGACCTGCTGCATCTTTGTGGAATGATACATCTTTCCTCTCAATTTGATACAACCTTTAACTTCCTTTGTTAACCATGAAGAAGCCATCTTTCTCCCTCACTGAAATGTAACATTTCTGGCTCCTGCAAAATATCCCCTTAACTATACTGTATCTTCCATGACTAATTTCTTTACCTGTTGTCTCAGTTCACTTATCTCTCTGTCTCCAATTACTCACAACTTCCTCTCTCTCCCTCCAGTTATTTGGAGGCGTTTCACCCAGTTGGGTTAGCTGTGTTGCCCCTCTCGTTCTTGTCTCCTAATGGCTCCCCTCCTCTCCCCCTAGCCCCGCCTCTGCCTCACCCTGCTTGTCTACTTTGGGTTTCAGCATCTGCAGTTTCTTTATCTCTCACCGTCAGCAACTATCACCCAGACAGCAGGAAATTAATGAGAAGCCTCACAACTGAAGGAAGACTTGCTGCATCTCTGTAGCACCTGTAATAACCTCAGAACACCCTAAGCATTTTATAGCCAGTGAATCCTTTTTAAACTTTACCCACTGTTATCATGTAGGAAATGTGGCACATAGCAGGATACCACACACAGCATAGAGTCACAGATTCATAGAATTATACAGAAACAGACCCTTTGGTCCAACTTGCCCACGCCCGACCAGATATCCTAAATTAATCTAGTCCCATTTGCCAGCATTTAGCCCATATCCCTACAAACCCTTCCTATTCAAATACCCATTAAAAGATGCCATTTCAATGCTGTAATTGTACCAGACTCCACCAATTACTCTGGCAGCTCATTCCATACACTCACCATCCTCTGTGTGAACAAAGTTGCCCCTTAGGTCCCTTTTAAATCTTTCCCCTCTCACCTTAAACCTATGCCCTCTAGTTTTCAATTCCTCATCTCTGGAGAAAAGACTATAGGCTTTCATCCTATCCATGCCCCTCATGATTTTATAAACCTCTATAAGGTCACGCTTCTATAAGCATCCGACGCTCCAGGGAAAGTGCCCCAGCCTATCCAGCCTCTCCTTTTAACTCAAACATTCCAGTCCCGGTAACATCCTTGTTAATTGTTTCTGTACCCTTCCTAGTTTAACAACATCCTTCCCATTGCAGAGCAACCAGATTTGTATGCAGTATTGTAAACGTGGCCTGACTAATATTTTGCACAGCCGCGACATGACATCTGAATGGATTCTGATATCCTGTTCCAAGTTTGATCTTCCATTCTGTGTTACTTCCAGACTTCTGCACCACTCACCATTGCCATTAGAGCAGCGTGGTGGCTCAGTGGCTAGCACTGCTGCCTTATAATATCAAGGACCCAGGTTCGATTCCCATCTTGGGTGACAGGCTGTGTGGAATTTGTACATCCTCCCCATGTTTGTGGTTTTCCTCCCACGATCCAAAGATGTGCAGCTCAGGTGAATTGGCCATGCTGAAATTGTCCATAGTGTTAGGTGCACCAGTCAGGGGTAAATATAGGGTAGGGGAATGGGTCTGGGTGGGTTACGCTTCAGAGGGTTGATGTGGACTTGTTGGGCCAAAGGGCCTGTTTTCACGTGGTAGAGAATCTAATCTAAATGGCTTTCTGTAGAGTCAAAGCAATCCTGACAACTATTGTGTCTCTTACGAACTGGGATTTTAAATCACTCACCTGTCGAGATTATCAATGAAATTTTCCACAAATTTCCCTGGATGCTGAACTCATAATAATTTGTGCTATTTTGAGAACTTTATCTGTTCTGAGGTTAAAGTAATTTGTCAAGGGGTTTCAAGACTTAGTTAAAAGGATCTGTTGTTTCTTTTACCTTTTGGTAACACCATCAGCTACACTCTCAATCATATTTCAAAGAATACTGACTTTTATTTCATAGAATCTCTACAGTCTAGAAACAGGCCATTTGTCCCAATAGGTCCACATCGACCCTCTGGAGAATATCCTACCCAGACCCATTCCCCTACCCTACATTTCCCATGACTAATGCACCTAACCCACACAGCCCTGGACACTATGGGGCAATTTAGCATGGCCAATCCACCCTGACCTGCACATCTTTGGACTGTGGGAGGAAACCAGATCACCCGGAGGAAACCCACACAGACACAGGGAGAACCCAAACTCCACATTGACAGTCACCCAAAGCTCAGAACAAACCTGGCTCCCTGGCACTGTGAGGCAGCAGTGCTAACCACTGAGCCACTGTGCCACCCTTGATTAGCTTCTTAGTTAGTTTATAGTTTGGATGTTATTCTGTAATCCTAAGGATTGTTTTCTTTGAGATGTCCAACACTGTGAAATACTTGATTAATCACAGAAGTTAAATCTTCCCAATATTATTATTTCAGTTCTGTCTTCTTAAAGTAATCATTGAGTTTTCTGTACTTTAAAGAAGCTTTCATTTTGCACTTATAGAACAGCTGCTATCCAAAAGGGATTTCCTGTATTTTCTGCAGTTCCACTGGATGAATCCCACTGTTTACAGCCTTAACGAATGATTCCCATTTCCTTAACAGTTTTACTGAATGATTCCTGCTACCTGCAGCATCAATAAACAATGTCCACTTCAAACACAATTTACTAAATGACTCCTGCTATTCACAGCTTTTGCAGATTAATTCCATTTCTTCCGTGTATTTTTCCACCTGATTCACACAGTCTGTGGCTTTAATTATGAGCCCATTTCTTTCTTGGCCTTTTCCTTGATTATTGCTCTTCCCTATGTTTTAAATAAATGCTTCCCTTCTTTGATGAAGGATCTCCCACCTTTTCAACAGCCATTGTAAAATCTCCCAGTTTTCTTCATCCATTAGACCTGGGATACTTGCAGCTCCCAATTTACCCTTTTGTTACTTTAACTCTGGCTTTGCAATGTCCCTGGTTTGTGACATCAGTTTAACTAGTGGAAGGATGCTGTCAGACTGGAGGCCTGTGACTGGTGGAATGCCTCAGGGCTCAGTGCTGGGCCCACTGCTGTTTGTTATCTATATCAATGATTTGGGTGAGAATGTACAAGGCCTGATTAGTAAGTTTGCTGATGACACTGAAACAGGAGAAAGCATGGACAGTGAGGAAGGTTGTCAGAAAATACAGCAGGACTTTGATCAGGACTTTGTGGGTGGCACGGTGGCACAGTGGTTAGCACTGCTGCCTCACAGCGCCTGAGACCCGGGTTCAATTCCCACCTCAGGCGACTGACTGTGTGGAGTTTGCACATTCTCCCCGTGTCTGCTTGGGTTTCCTCCAGGTGCTCCGGTTTCCTCCCACAGTCCAAAGATGTGCAGGTCAGGTGAATTGACCATGTTAAATTGCCCATAGAGTTAGGTAATGGGTAAATATAGGGGTATGGGTGGGTTGCGCTTCGGCGGGTCGGTGTGGACTTGTTGGGCCAAAGGGCCTGTTTCCACACTGTAATGTAATCTAATCTAAACTGGGGAAGTGGGCTGAGAAATGGCAAATAGTGTTTAATATAGATAAGGGTGAGGGCTTGCATTTTGGAAAGTCAAATCAAGGTAGGAGTTTCATGGTGAATGGTGGGGCCTGAAGGAGTGTAGTGGAACAGAGAGACCTTGGAGTTCAGGTGCACAGTTCTCTGAAAGTGGAGTCAGAGGTAGACAGGGCAGGGAAAAAGGCTTTTGGCACACTGGCCTTCATCAGTCAGAGCTTGAGTATAGATGTTGGGAAGTTTAGTTGCAGTTGTACAGGATGTTGATGAGGCCGTACTTGGAGTATTGTGTTCAGTTTTGGTCGCCTTGCTATTGGAAGGATGTTATTAAACTGGAAAGAGTGCAGAAGAAATTTACAGGGATGTTGCCAGGACTCACGGGTCTGAGTTATAGGGAGCGGTTGGACAAGCGAGGACTTATTTCTTTAGTGTAGGAAACTAAGGGGGATCTTATAGAGGTGTATACGATCATGAAAAGCATGGACGGGGTGAATGCACTCAGTTTTTTTCCCAGGGTTGGGGAATTGAGGACTAGAGGGCATCAGTTTAAGGTTAGAGGGGAAAGAATAGAAGGAAACCTGAGGGGCAACCTTTTTACACAGAGGGTGGTACGCATATGGAATGAGCTGCCAGCAGAATGGTTGAGGCGGGTACATTAACAACATTTTAAAAAGATTTAAACAAATACATGGATAGGAAAGGATTAGAAGGATATGGGCCGAGTGCAGGGAAATGGGGTTAGCGTGGATGACATGTTGGTCGGCATGGACCAGACTGGGCCAAAGGGCCTGTCTCCCTCCGTGCTGTAGGACTCTATGACTCTCGACATTGCCTCTAATGATTTCTACATATGTCCAAGGCTACGATCAACAGATCTTTAATCAGAGTAGGAAATCGAGGTTATAGGGATTATCAGGTCAACCACGATCTCACTGACTAGACTCAAGGGGCTGAATGGCCTGCATTTGTTCCAACATCTAACTGTAGCTGTGTCTCATGGTGCTACAGGCAAACAGTTGTTCTGAGCTTTCCTTACTTTTCATTTCCCCAGGGTGTACTACTGTACCTTTTTAAAATGTTTTCTTTTACCCACCAGGGATTTTAACTCTAGTCATGGAGCCTGTAACCACCAGCTCACGCACCAGCACAGTCTTGACCTGCGACTCTTCCTCCTGACCATCACACCGTGAGTTCTCAGCTTTGAAGTCTCTCACTCTCCTTCTCCAGCACGTTCCTATCTCTCCTGCAGTTGCCAGTCTCCTGCGAAGTCTGACATGCTTTGACCATTGACTGAAGATTTTTCTTTGTGTTGTAACCCACTGAGGGAGTGTGTCCTCACCATTCTTGGAGTCATTGCAAACTTTTTTTTTAAGGTATGCACAGTATCCCAATTTATCAGACTTTTAGACTAAGCTGTCAGTAATTAAACTATAGCCACAAGTAAACAGAAATAAGCCATAGGCATGTAACACCAGTTACTAAAAACTGTAATGGTTTTGTAAACCACCCTCCCCTTACACACATGCAGACAGACTAACAAATAGGGAAATAAATGGCGGAGGTAAAGAGAATTACTGCAAAGTCAGTTCAAAGATCTTTGATTCCAATTCGGATATTGAGATGATCTTCAGCTAGCCAGGTGTTGAATTAACTTTGGAAGCTTCTGGTTTGTCGGAAAACTGTCTCAGGTTTATCAATTCAACAGTTAGCTCATGGCAGTTGTTGCAGAAGAGGTAGCTAGTTTTCTTCAAGTTTAAACCTAGTCTTTTACTGCAGAGATCAGACAGCTTCTGCTGGGAAGAACAATAGCGCCTACTTTGGTGTCTTTCTCTGTCTGAGCCTCTGTACCTTGTTTCCAGTTCCAACCTGCTCAGTTAGTGGAGAACCAACGCCTTGCTTCCTGATCACCTGCATATTGTAGGAACCTTAGTCACAAGAAAACAAGTTCATAATATGTCCACAATCAAAGTTCATGTTGTGAAATTACACAGCCGTCCTGATAAATCCTGGTTTATTTATAACATCTCTTTCTCCTTCAGACCAGAGTTTTTAAAAGACACAAAAATATCAAGACATGATTCCTACCTTTTCCATGCACCCTGTTCACAATGGCAGGGTCAGTCTGTCTCTATCACTAAGTCATATTTCAGTCTCTTCAGTCCTTCCTTGTCTGATCTTCACTCTTCCTCTGCATTTCCTGTCATCCTTCACCTCTCCCAACTCTCAAATTAAATCCTCATTCCCTTCTGCCCTTTCAGGTATCATGACCATTCTCTCATCAACAGGTGGACTGCTTTCTCTCTCATCCTCGGCTCCTTTGGACTCTTCCTGCCCAGGATCCCAAGCGATGGGATATGGGCTAGGAGCAGGCAGGTGGGACTAACTTAGTCTGGGATTATGTTCGGCATGGACTGATTGGACTGAAGAGTGTCATTTCTTGCTGTATGACTCTATGATTCTATGACCTCCCCTGTGACTGGGATAAGGGTAAGCATTCCCTCCTGGTCCCTTTTGATTTCTCTCCATCGTCCCACAGCATCCCCTCTCCAGTATGGTGTGGTTGGGCGAACTTGTCTGATTCCATTCTCACCAATTTAATTGGACTCAGGGCATCGCTAGTGCTGGTTTCTCCCAGTCCTCCAAGTTCTCTCTGCAGGTGTGCCCCAAAAAACTCCCTTCAATCTCCTTCTGCTTCTCATTTACATGTTGGTCCTTGGAGACACCATCGGAAAATCCATCAAATTTCCCTTACTGTCTCTATTATTTGGACTGCCTATCCAAAATCCAATCCTGGATGAGTGGGAATTTGATCCAATTAACTATTGGGAAAGAGCAAAGCCATTATTTTCAGGTCCCACTCCCTAATAACTGACTCCATCTGTCTCCCTGGAATCTGCCCAGGCTGAACCAGACACCTGACACCCTTGATGCCATAGCTGACATTAAGAGTGTTTCCAGCTACATATCCAGGGCATCACCAACCCCCTGTAGCTCAGTTCGTCGCCTTCTGAAACCATCATCCAGAAAATTGTTGCCTTTAGGCACAACTATCCAATGCACTTCCAACCATCCTCCCAATCAGTTCATGTCAGCGCCTTGAAAACTCATACTAATTTGTGCTGACCCATCACCCTGTGCTAACACTGACCCACAGTGGCCCCTATTCGAAAAGGGTGGTAGCACCTGGGGAGCAGGAGAGTTAACGTTTTGGGCATAAGCCGAATATGGAGGGGGAAAGGGGCTGAGAGCTAAATAGGAGGGTGGGGGTGGGGCTGGGGTGCAAAATAGTTGAAACTTTATTCTGGAACAGCACAGCAGGTCAGGCAGCATCCAGGGAACAGGAGAATCGACATTTCGGGCATGAGGTCATGCCCTGAAGAAGGGCTCATGCCCGAAATGTCGATTCTCCTGTTCCCTGGATGCTGCCTGACCTGCTGCGCTTTTCCAGCAACACATTTTCAGCTCTGATCTCCAGCATCTGCAGTCCCCACTTTCTCCTCGGTAATTGTAATAGGTCGGTAGGGAGCATGGAGTGGAGAGATGAGAAGGAAGATGGACAGGTAGGACAGTACAAGAGGGCAGTTTTGGAGGGTTGGATTTGGGATGTGGCGGGGGGAGGAGAGATTTGGAAACTGGTGAAGTCGATGTTGATGCCGTGTGGTCGAATGGTCCCAAGGTGGAAGATGGGGTGTTCTTCCTTCAGGCGTTGGGTGGCTAGGGTTTGGCGGTGGAGGAGACCCAGGACATCCATGTATGATGGAGTGGGAGGGGGAGTTAAAGTGGTCAGCCACAGGATGGTGGGGTTGTTGGGTGTGTATGTGTGTCCTGGAGATATTTCCTGAACCACTCTGCAAGTTGGTGTTCTGTCTCCCCGATGTAGAGGAGACCACATCGAGAGCAACGGACGCAGTAGATGAGATGGGCGGATGTACAGGAAAATCTCTGCCGGATGTGGAGGGATCCTTTGGGGCCTTGAAGGGAGGTGAGGTGTGGACACAGGGTTTTACACCTCCTGCGGCAGCTCCTGGTCCACAGAGATTCAGATGCCTCTTTGCAAATCCCCGCCATGGCCTCTGTTGTGTGTTGTGGCAAAGCAGCTGATGGTTGGGGGAGTGAGCTGACACATTCTCTTGCCCTGACTGAGTCTGATGGTGCACTTGGTTTTGGGTGGCAGAGGAAGTGAGAGGGGTCTGTTGTCTTAAACACTGTGTGGGTTATTGTACGATAGCAGTCAGTTGAAAGGTATATTTGCATCTTAGACAGTGTAACTGCAGCCATGAGGTCTATCCTCTTCAACCTTTCAAAGATGTTCCACCTTTACCCACCCAGTTCTTAATGACATCATCTGATTGGGTGGAGCTATCTACAACATTAACCTTTCAGAACCATTACCTTATAAATTATACCCCCCCACTCCCCCAGCTTTCTCTCCACCATCAACATTCAGACATCTATCGACATAACGATAATTACAAATAGCCCAACTCCCTGAAGGTTTCTGATTTCACAAATTCAGGTAGTTTGAGGGTTTTTCTTCAATGTTTTATCTATAGGTTTGGAGGATCGATAGGTCTTTGACATGAGGACAGTTGGACCGTGATTCCATTCCTGACCCTGCTTGCCCCACTGGAAGATTTTTGATCTCTTGCATGTTCTTCACTGAGGACATTATTCCTGCTCAAACAGGCACGGGCTGATCTGGAGGATCCTTCATCTCCTACAGCTCAGTCATGAGGGACGTCTCTGTTGGATAAGGCAGTCACCTCAAAACAGTGACTGAGGGACCTGCAATCTGACTAAGCTCCTTCACGGGCGGTTGCTGCTCTGAGGGAATAAGTATTGCTTGGTTTGCAGTTTCTGGATCAGGGTATTTCTTCTCAAGCATGTCCTGAATCTGTGGACGATGGCCGGCCCATTTCAGTGTTGATTCCCACTGAATCTTCAATCTGTGTAAGCAAATCCCTCACCTCAATTTGACCAGCGTTCACTGACCGAGCCCTGACTACATAGCTGGTGATCCCAAACAGTATCCTTCCCCAAAGAAGAACGCCCTGTCACACATGGGTAGGTTGTCTGTGTTTGTGAAATTCTCAATGTCACCGTTGTTGGCCAAGTTACTGAATCTGTGGCCTGAGCATTCTTCAGCAAAGAGACTGGTGAAAGGTCACATCTTCTCGGTCAGTCGGTTCAACTTGCTGCCTAATTCGGCATGTGGCTGCTGGTGGTTTCCAGTCCCTGGAACATATTTGGCACGGTGGCTCAGTGGTTCGCACTGCTGCCTCACAGCACCAGGGACCTGGGTTTGATTCTGGCCTCGGGTGACTGTCTGTGTGGAGTTTACACATTCTCCCCATGTCTGTGTGGGGTTCCTCCAGGTGCTCTGGTTTTTCTCCCACAGTCCAAAGATGTACAGGTTTGGTGAATTGGCCATGCTAAGTTACCCATAGTGTTCAGGGATGTATAGGTTCAGTGCAGTAGTCAGGGGAAATGTCGTGTAATAGGGTAGGGGAATGGGTCTGGGTGGGTTACTCTTTGGAGAGTCGGTGTGGACCTGTTGGGCCAAATGGCCTGTTTCCACACTGTAGAGATTCTAAGATATTCCTTATACGATCTCCATGCTTTCTATAATGTATTGATGTGCTATAATGTTATCAGCCCCACTGATTACAATTGTATATATCCTTGTTCAGCTTGTGATTTAGTGTCCAGCTTGGAAGGAATCTTGTCTCTTCAAAAACGATTTTTTCCAAATTGTCCATAGTGCCACTACTCACAGTGGCTCATCACTGAAAATAAACCTAGCAAGCAATGTTAATTCTCCGGCTATTTCTTGCTAATATTGCTAGTTGCCTTGCCTTACACCATATTAAACTGGAATATAATCAGGTTGTATATGTGTGCTGTTTACTGGGACTTTCCTACATTTCTGTGGCTACTTAGTTTATAGGCACAGAGGAAAACCACCAGGAGGACTGAATAGGAGGAGGCTCTTGTCTTCAGCAAGATGTTGTTTCTTGCATGATAGCAGCCAGGCAGGAGTATGGTGAGAGAAATGTTGTTATTAAGGCAGAATAACAGGTCTGTCCCCTTTGACATCCAAAGATGTCTGTCTTTCCCCACCCCCAACTCCTTATAACATCATGATATTGGGTGGAGCTTAATGCAGTCTTCAGTATTAACCCTTTCAGAGCATTTACCTGTATAACAGCTTCAAACTTCCCTGATACTGTCACCCACCTCAGGCCCACACCCTCCAGGCTGTCTCTGTGAAAGGCCCTGCATTGTCCAATCAGGGACCACAAACTCTGCAATCCCCACCTTAAACCTCCAAGTGTTTTCATCTCCATTAAAACCCTTCAGCGTTTTCTTCATACTCACCTTCACAATAAACCAATCAGGAACCACTGAGCCCCACGATATTCCAGCTGACCGATCCCAGTGATTACAGCTCCTAGTTAACATCCTGATCATTTACACTCTCACCCTCTGTAGGTGGTACCTGATGAAAACACGAGCTGGCTGTCAGACTGAGCTGATGAGTCTCTGCCGGGACAGACGTGGTTCCCCAGTCGGAACCCAACCTGGATTCTTCTCCCCTCCCTTCACTCTCCCCTCTCCCACTCTTCTCTCCCCCAACTCTCAGCTCCTCAGCCTCTCTTTCTCTCACTCCCCCCTCCCCAACTCTCTCCTCCCTTCACTCTCCCCTCCTCCCACCCTTCCTTCCACTCACTCTCCCCTATCCCTCACTCTTCCCTCCCACACTCTCCTCTCCCTCCCACCAATCTCCCCTCCACCCCTCTCCTCTCCCCCCACTCTCTCTACACCTCACTCTACTCTCACCTCACTCTCTCCTCCCCCACCCTCCCCTCTCGCTCAATGCTCCTGACCCCCACCCTGCTGACTTATTGATGTTTGTTGTTGCAGCTCTCCAAGAGGTCACTCCAGCCATCCCAATGAGCCCCTTCCCCCCCACCCTCCATGCTAATTTGTCATGGAGGTTACTGCATACTATCCATGAGCAGGATCCTACACTCAAACTGCTCAATGACCCCTCACAGTTCATTCCTCACGTCTTCACACCCAACGTTTTAACTCCCCCACCCTCCCCACCCCTCACATCCTGACCTTTCACACCCTGCCACCTCACATCCTGACCTCTTACACCCTGGCCTCTCACACGCTGACCCTTTACACCCTGACCCGTCACATTCTGACCCTCACACCCAACCTCCTCACTCTCTGACCTCTCACCTCTGACCTCTCCCCCTCACTCCCTGAACCCTCACTCCCTGACCTCTCAGATTTGACACTGGACCCTGGGAGTGGATTATTCAATTGTGACCAAGAGCTAAAGGACATTTTTGTTCCTAATTTAGTTTACTGTGTGAGGGAGTTGGTGTCACTCAGTGTTTTGTAACAAAGTTGTAATCTGTTCTGGAATCTTCTCTTTGACCTTGTAGCTCAGCCTGTCTGTCCTCGATGTTACTGAACTCTCACTTCAGCCAAATGCTGCTCGATGTGATTTTGCAATGACACAGTCCCCCAGTAATCAATGAGATTTAACAGGGACCTGATTCTGCAGGCCATACACAACAGCCTCCTGTACAAACACTGGGGCAGCACGACAGTTAAACCATCAACAGGCAAACTTAGTGCAAACTCACACTCACAGACAGAGACACACACTCACAGATAGACAGAGAGAGAGAGAGGGACACACAGACAGAGACACACTCTCACACATAGGCAGAGAGAGAGAGAGAGAGAGGGACACAGAGACACACACTCACAGATAGACAGAGAGAGAGAGAGGGACACACAGACAGAGACACACTCTCACACATAGGCAGAGAGAGAGAGAGAGAGAGGGACACACAGACAGAGACACACACTCACAGATAGAGACAGAGAGAGAGATGCACACAGACAGAGACACACACTCACAGATAGAGACAGAGAGAGCGAGAGGGACACACAGACAGAGACACATACTCACAGACAGAGACACACACTCACAGACAGAGACACACACTCACAGATAGACAGAGAGAGAGACACACACACAGACAGAGACACACACTCACAGATAGACAGAGAGAGGGACACACAGACAGAGACACTCACAGATAGAGAGAGAGAGAGACACACAGATAGAGACAGAGAGAGAGAGAGGGACACACAGACAGAGACACACACTCACAGATAGAGACAGAGAGAGAGAGGGACACACAGACAGAGACACACACTCACAGATAGACAGAGAGAGAGAGAGGGACACAGAGACACACACTCACAGACAGAGACACACATTCACAGATAGAGAGAGAGAGAGAGAGAGGGACACAGACAGAGACACACACAGATAGAGACAGAGAGTGAGAGAGAGGGACACACAGACAGAGACACACATGCAGAGACACAGAGAGAAAGAGGGACACACAGAGACACACACTCACAGACAGAGACACACACTCACAGATAGACAGAGAGAGAGAGGGGGACACAGAGACACACACTCACAGAAGAGACACACACTCACAGATAGAGAGAGAGAGTGACACAGACAGAGACACACACACACAGATAGAGACAGACAGTGAGAGAGAGGGACACACAGACACAGACACACTCACAGATAGACAGAGAGAGAGAGGGGGACACAGAGACACACACTCACAGAAGAGACACACACTCACAGATAGAGAGAGAGAGTGACACAGACAGAGACACACACACACAGATAGAGACAGACAGTGAGAGAGAGGGACACACAGACACAGACACACTCACAGATAGACAGAGAGAGAGAGAGAGGGACACACAGACAGAGACCCACACTCACAGAGAACAGAGAGAGAGACACACAGACAGAGACACACACTCACAGATAGAGAGAGAGAGAGGGGCACAGAGACACACACTCAGACAGAGACACACACTCAAAGATAGAGAGAGAGAGGGACACACAGACAGAGACACACACTCACAGATAGAGACAGAGAGAGAGGGACACACAGACAGAGACACACACTCACAGATAGAGACAGAGAGAGAGGGGGACACACAGACAGAGACACACACTCACAGATAGAGAGAGAGAGAGAGGGACACACAGACAGAGACACACACTCACAGATAGACAGAGAGAGAGGGACACACAGACAGAGACACACACTCACAGATAGACAGAGAGAGAGAGGGACACACAGACAGAGACACACACTCACAGATAGAGACAGAGAGAGCGAGAGGGACACACAGACAGAGACACATACTCACAGACAGAGACACACACTCACAGACAGAGACACACACTCACAGATAGACAGAGAGAGAGACACACACACAGACAGAGACACACACTCACAGATAGAGACAGAGAGAGAGATGCACACAGACAGAGACACACACTCACAGATAGAGACAGAGAGAGCGAGAGGGACACACAGACAGAGACACATACTCACAGACAGAGACACACACTCACAGACAGAGACACACACTCACAGATAGACAGAGAGAGAGACACACACACAGACAGAGACACACACTCACAGATAGACAGAGAGAGGGACACACAGACAGAGACACTCACAGATAGAGAGAGAGAGAGACACACACAGATAGAGACAGAGAGAGAGAGAGGGACACACAGACAGAGACACACACTCACAGATAGAGACAGAGAGAGAGAGGGACACACAGACAGAGACACACACTCACAGATAGACAGAGAGAGAGAGAGGGACACAGAGACACACACTCACAGACAGAGACACACATTCACAGATAGAGAGAGAGAGAGAGAGAGGGACACAGACAGAGACACACACAGATAGAGACAGAGAGTGAGAGAGAGGGACACACAGACAGAGACACACATGCAGAGACACAGAGAGAAAGAGGGACACACAGAGACACACACTCACAGACAGAGACACACACTCACAGATAGACAGAGAGAGAGAGGGGGACACAGAGACACACACTCACAGAAGAGACACACACTCACAGATAGAGAGAGAGAGTGACACAGACAGAGACACACACACACAGATAGAGACAGACAGTGAGAGAGAGGGACACACAGACACAGACACACTCACAGATAGACAGAGAGAGAGAGGGGGACACAGAGACACACACTCACAGAAGAGACACACACTCACAGATAGAGAGAGAGAGTGACACAGACAGAGACACACACACACAGATAGAGACAGACAGTGAGAGAGAGGGACACACAGACACAGACACACTCACAGATAGACAGAGAGAGAGAGAGAGGGACACACAGACAGAGACCCACACTCACAGAGAACAGAGAGAGAGACACACAGACAGAGACACACACTCACAGATAGAGAGAGAGAGAGGGGCACAGAGACACACACTCAGACAGAGACACACACTCAAAGATAGAGAGAGAGAGGGACACACAGACAGAGACACACACTCACAGATAGAGACAGAGAGAGAGGGACACACAGACAGAGACACACACTCACAGATAGAGACAGAGAGAGAGGGGGACACACAGACAGAGACACACACTCACAGATAGAGAGAGAGAGAGAGGGACACACAGACAGAGACACACACTCACAGATAGACAGAGAGAGAGGGACACACAGACAGAGACACACACTCACAGATAGACAGAGAGAGAGAGGGACACACAGACAGAGACACACACTCACAGATAGAGACAGAGAGAGCGAGAGGGACACACAGACAGAGACACATACTCACAGACAGAGACACACACTCACAGACAGAGACACACACTCACAGATAGACAGAGAGAGAGACACACACACAGACAGAGACACACACTCACAGATAGAGACAGAGAGAGAGATGCACACAGACAGAGACACACACTCACAGATAGAGACAGAGAGAGCGAGAGGGACACACAGACAGAGACACATACTCACAGACAGAGACACACACTCACAGACAGAGACACACACTCACAGATAGACAGAGAGAGAGACACACACACAGACAGAGACACACACTCACAGATAGACAGAGAGAGGGACACACAGACAGAGACACTCACAGATAGAGAGAGAGAGAGACACACACAGATAGAGACAGAGAGAGAGAGAGGGACACACAGACAGAGACACACACTCACAGATAGAGACAGAGAGAGAGAGGGACACACAGACAGAGACACACACTCACAGATAGACAGAGAGAGAGAGAGGGACACAGAGACACACACTCACAGACAGAGACACACATTCACAGATAGAGAGAGAGAGAGAGAGAGGGACACAGACAGAGACACACACAGATAGAGACAGAGAGTGAGAGAGAGGGACACACAGACAGAGACACACATGCAGAGACACAGAGAGAAAGAGGGACACACAGAGACACACACTCACAGACAGAGACACACACTCACAGATAGACAGAGAGAGAGAGGGGGACACAGAGACACACACTCACAGAAGAGACACACACTCACAGATAGAGAGAGAGAGTGACACAGACAGAGACACACACACACAGATAGAGACAGACAGTGAGAGAGAGGGACACACAGACACAGACACACTCACAGATAGACAGAGAGAGAGAGGGGGACACAGAGACACACACTCACAGAAGAGACACACACTCACAGATAGAGAGAGAGAGTGACACAGACAGAGACACACACACACAGATAGAGACAGACAGTGAGAGAGAGGGACACACAGACACAGACACACTCACAGATAGACAGAGAGAGAGAGAGAGGGACACACAGACAGAGACCCACACTCACAGAGAACAGAGAGAGAGACACACAGACAGAGACACACACTCACAGATAGAGAGAGAGAGAGGGGCACAGAGACACACACTCAGACAGAGACACACACTCAAAGATAGAGAGAGAGAGGGACACACAGACAGAGACACACACTCACAGATAGAGACAGAGAGAGAGGGACACACAGACAGAGACACACACTCACAGATAGAGACAGAGAGAGAGGGGGACACACAGACAGAGACACACACTCACAGATAGAGAGAGAGAGAGAGGGACACACAGACAGAGACACACACTCACAGATAGACAGAGAGAGAGGGACACACAGACAGAGACACACACTCACAGATAGACAGAGAGAGAGAGGGACACACAGACAGAGACACACACTCACAGAGAACAGAGAGAGAGAGGGACACACAGACAGAGACACATACTCACAGATAGACAGAGAGAGAAAGGGACACAGAGACACACACTCACAGACAGAGACACACACTCACAGATAGAGAGAGAGAGAGACACACAGACAGAGACACACACACAGATAGAGACAGAGACTGAGAGAGAGGGACACACAGACAGAGACACACATGCAGAGACACAGAGAGAAAGAGGGACACCCAGAGACACACACTCACAGACAGAGACACACACTCACAGATAGACAGAGAGAGAGAGAGAGAGGGACACAGAGACACACACTCACAGATAGAGACAGAGTGAGAGAGAGGGACACACAGACAGAGACACACACTCACAGATAGACAGAGAGAGAGAGAGGGTCACACAGACAGAGACACACACTCACAGAGAACAGAGAGAGAGATGGACACACAGACAGAGACACACACTCACAGATAGACAGAGAGAGAGAGAGAGGGACACAGAGACACACACTCACAGACAGAGACACACACACACAGATAGAGACAGAGAGAGAGAGAGAGGGACACACAGACAGAGACACACTCACAGATAGACAGAGAGAGAGAGAGGGACACACAGACAGAGACCCACACTCACAGAGAACAGAGAGAGAGAGGGACACACAGACAGAGACACACACTCACAGATAGACAGAGAGAGAGAGAGGGACACAGAGACACACACTCACAGACAGAGACACACACTCACAGATAGAGAGAGAGAGAGAGAGAGACACACAGACAGAGACACACACACAGATAGAGACAGAGAGTGAGAGAGAGGGACACACAGACAAAGACACACATGCAGAGACACAGAGAGAAAGAGGGACACACAAAGACACACACTCACAGATAGAGACACACACTCACAGATAGACAGAGAGAGAGAGAGAGACACACAGAGACACACACTCACAGACAGAGACACACACACACAGATAGAGACAGAGAGTGAGAGAGAGGGACACACAGACAGAGACACACACTCACAGAGAACAGAGAGAGAGAGGGACACACAGACAGAGACACACACTCACAGATAGACAGAGAGAGAGAGAGAGACAGAGACACACACTCACAGACAGAGACACACACACACAGATAGAGAGAGAGAGAGAGAGGGACACACAGACAGAGACACACTCACAGATAGACAGAGAGAGAGAGAGGGACACACAGACAGAGACACACACTCACAGATAGACAGAGAGAGAGAGAGAGAGGGACACAGAGACACACACTCACAGACAGAGACACACACTCACAGATAGAAACAGAGAGAGAGAGGGACACTCAGACAGAGACACACACTCACAGATAGAGAGAGAGAGAGATGCACACAGACAGAGATACACACTCACAGACAGAGAGAGAGGGACAGAGAGAGAGAGGGACACACAGACAGAGACACACATGCAGAGACACAGAGAGAAAGAGGGACACACAGAGACACACACACTCACATACAGAGACACACACTCACAGATAGAGACAGAGAGAGAGAGAAAGGGACACAGACACACACTCACAGACGAGACTCAGAGTGAGAGAGAGAGATGCACACGGACAGAGATACACACTCACAGAGACACGGAGAGAGAGGGACACACAGAGACACACTCACAGACAGAAACAGAGATAGAGAGAGGGACACACACAGACACACACTCACAGAGAGAGAGAGAGAGGGGGACACACAGACAGAGACACACATACAGAGACACAGAGAGAAAGTGGGACACACAGAGACACACACTCACAGACAGAGTCACAGAAAGAGTGAGAGGGACACACGGGCAGTCACACACTCACAGATGGAGACAGAATGAGAGAGAGAGAGAAATGCACACAGAGACACACACTCACAGACAGAGACACACATACAGAGACACAGAGAGGGACACATAGAAAAAGACACACACACAGACAGACACAAAGTGAGAGGGGGAGACAGACAGAGAGATACATAGAGAGACAGAGACATTCAGACAGACTTAGACACACAAACAGACAGAGGCACAGAGAGAGACACACAAACAGACAGAGACACGGAGACAGAGGGAGAGAGGGAGAGAGAAAATGAGAGACACACAGACAGAGACACAGAGTGAGAGAGTGACATTCAGACACATACACACACAAAGAGACAGACGCAGAGAGAGACATGCGCTCAGAGACACACTTACAGACCCTCACACATACGCATACACACACAAAGACATGAACACCCTCTCCCACACAGTCTCACACAAACTCAGTTTTTTACAGATATTCTCTCTCTCACACACACACACAGAAACACACACACAGAAACACACACACAGACACACACACAGGAACACACACAGAAACACACACACAGACACACACACACACACACACACACACACACACACACAGAAACACACACACAGACACACACACAGGAACACACACAGAAACACACACACAGACACACACACACAGACACACACACACACACACACAGAAACACACACACAGACACACACACAGGAACACACACAGAAACACACACACAGACACACACGCACACACACACAGAAACACACACACAGACACACACACACACACACACACACAGAAACACACACACAGACACACACACACACAGACACACACACACAGACACACAGAAACACACACACACAGACACACACACACACAGACACACACACACACAGACACACACACACAGACACACAGAAACACACACACACAGACACACACACACACAGACACACACACACACAGACACACAGACACACACACACACAGACACACACACACAGACACACAGAAACACAGGCACAAACACCGACTTACCAACATATACACACACTCACAATCTCACACTCAGATACCCTCCCATACACGCTCTCATGTGAAACCATTCTCACACACTCTCTGGCTCTCCCAAATTGAGACAGAGCCCAAGGGTCACACTCGACCCCCACCCCCCAACCCTGAGCCGGGTCACTCTTGCCCCGACCCTGAGCCAGGCTGACGCTCTCTCGGAGCTGCCTCCTCACTGACCTGCTGGGGTGGCACACAGTGCCAGGATAAGCCAGGCCCAGTCCACACCGTGCCTCTCCCACCAGCTGCTGCTCCGGGTCACTTTCTGGACCAGGGAGGTCAGCTCCTGCATTCGACAGTCGCCCTGTTCCTGCAGATCTCCCCATGAGAGCTCCATCATCACAGCACAGAACCAGGCAGGTGGGAGGGCACAGGGAGAGAGGGAGGGCACAGGGAGAGAGGGAGGGCACAGGGAGAGAGGGAGAGAACAGGGAGAGAGGGAGGGCACAGGGAGAGAGGGAGGGCACAGGGAGAGAGGGAGGGCACAGGGAGAGAGGGAGAGAACAGGGAGAGAGGGAGGGAACAGGGAGAGAGGGAGGGAGGGCATGGGGAGAGAGGGAGGGCCCAGCGAGAGAGGGAGGGAGGGCAGGGGGGAGAGAGGGAGAGCACAGGGAGGGAGAGAGGAGGGCACAGGGACAGAGGGAGGGCACAGGGAGAGAGGGAGGAGGGCAGAGGGACAGAGGGAGGGCACAGGGAGAGAGGTAGCGGACAGGAAGAGAGGGAGGGAGGGCAGAGGGGGAGAGAGGGAGAGCACAGGGAGGGAGGGAGGAGGGAACAGGGAGAGAGGGAGAGCACAGGGACGGAGTGGGCACACGGAGAGAGGGAGGAGGGCATGGGGAGAGAGGGAGGAGAGCACAGGGAGAGAGGGAGGAGGGAACAGGGAGAGAGGGAGGGCACAGGGAGAGAGGTAAGAGGGAACAGGGAGAGAGGGAGGGCACAGGGAGAGAGGGAAGAGGGAACAGGGAGAGAGGGAGGGAGGGCACAGGGAGAGAGGGAGGAGGGCACAGGGAGAGAGGGAGGAGGGAACAGTGAGAGAGGGAGGGCACAGGGAGGGAGGGAAGAGGGAACAGGGAGGAGGGAGGGCACAGGGAGAGAGGGAAGAGGGAACAGGGAGAGAGGGAAGGAGGGCACAGGGAGAAAGGGAGGAGGGAACAGGGAGAGAGGGAGGGCACAGGGAGAGAGGGAGTGCACAGGGAGAGAGGGAGAGAACAGGGAGAGAGGGAGAGAAGAGGGAGAGAGGGAGGGCACGGGGAGAGAGGGAGGGCTCAGGGAGAGAGGGAGGGAGGGCACAGGGAGAGAGGGAGGGCAC
This sequence comes from Chiloscyllium plagiosum, assembly GCF_037043375.1. NCBI lineage: Eukaryota > Metazoa > Chordata > Chondrichthyes > Orectolobiformes > Hemiscylliidae > Chiloscyllium > Chiloscyllium plagiosum. Next base: position 4,548,316 of record NW_028270163.1, on the reverse strand, counting down.
AGGGAGGGAAGGAGGAGGGCACAGGGAGAGAGGGAGGAGGGAACAGGGAGAGAGGGAGGGCACAGGGAGAGAGGGAAGAGGGAACAGGGAGAGAGGGAGGGCACAGGGAGAGAGGGAAGAGGGAACAGGGAGAGAAGGAGGGAGGGCACAGGGAGAGAGGGAGGAGGGAACAGGGAGAGAGGGAGGAGGGAACAGGGAGAGAGGGAGGGCACAGGGAGAGAGGGAGGGCACAGGGAGAGAAGGAGAGAACAGGGAGAGAGGGAGGGCACAGGGAGAGAGGGAGGGCACATGGAGAGAGGGAGAGAACAGGGAGAGAGGGAGGGCACGGGGAGAGAGGGAGGGCTCAGGGAGACAGGGAGGGAGGGCACAGGGAGAGAGGGAGGGCACAGGGAGAGAGGGAGGGCTCAGGGACAGAGGGAGGGAGGGCAAGGGGAGAGAGGGAGGGAGGGCACGGGGAGAGAGGGAGGGCCCAGCGAGAGAGGGAGGGAGGGCAGGGGGGAGAGAGGGAGAGCACAGGGAGGGAGGGAGGAGGGCACGGGGAGAGAGGGAGGAGGGCACAGGGAGAGAGGGAGGAGGGCACAGGGAGGGAGTGGGCACAGGGAGAGAGGGAGGAGGGCATGGGGAGAGAGGGAGGACGGCACAGGGAGAGAGGGAGGAGGGAACAGGGAGAGAGGGAGGGCACAGGGAGAGAGGGAGGAGGGAACAGGGAGAGAGGGAGGAGGGAACAGTGAGAGAGGGAGGGCACAGGGAGGGAGGGAAGAGGGAACAGGGAGGAGGGAGGGCACAGGGAGAGAGGGAAGAGGGAACAGGGAGAGAGAGAGGGAGGGCACAGGGAGAGAGGGAAGAGGGAACAGGGAGAGAGAGAGGGAGGGCACAGGGAGAGGGAGGAGGGAACAGGGAGAGAGGGAGGGCACAGGGAGAGGGAGGAGGGAACAGGGAGAGAGGGAGGGCACAGGGAGAGAGGGAGGGCACAGGGAGAGAGGGAGGGCACAGGGAGAGAGGGAGAGAACAGGGAGAGAGGGAGGGCACAGGGAGAGAGGGAGGGCACAGGGAGAGAGGGAGGGCACAGGGAGAGAGGGAGAGAACAGGGAGAGAGGGAGGGAACAGGGAGAGAGGGAGGGAGGGCATGGGGAGAGAGGGAGGGCCCAGCGAGAGAGGGAGGGAGGGCAGGGGGGAGAGAGGGAGAGCACAGGGAGGGAGAGAGGAGGGCACAGGGACAGAGGGAGGGCACAGGGAGAGAGGGAGGAGGGCAGAGGGACAGAGGGAGGGCACAGGGAGAGAGGTAGCGGACAGGAAGAGAGGGAGGGAGGGCAGAGGGGGAGAGAGGGAGAGCACAGGGAGGGAGGGTGGAGGGCACAGGGAGAGAGGGAGGAGGGAACAGGGAGAGAGGGAGAGCACAGGGACGGAGTGGGCACACGGAGAGAGGGAGGAGGGCATGGGGAGAGAGGGAGGAGAGCACAGGGAGAGAGGGAGGAGGGAACAGGGAGAGAGGGAGGGGGGAACAGGGAGAGAGGGAGGGGGGAACAGGGAGAGAGGGAAGAGGGAACAGGGAGAGAGGGAGGGGGGAACAGGGAGAGAGGGAGGGCACAAGGAGAGAGGTAAGAGGGAACAGGGAGAGAGGGAGGGCACAGGGAGAGAGGGAAGAGGGAACAGGGAGAGAGGGAGGGAGGGCACAGGGAGAGAGGGAGGAGGGCACAGGGAGAGAGGGAGGAGGGAACAGTGAGAGAGGGAGGGCACAGGGAGGGAGGGAAGAGGGAACAGGGAGGAGGGAGGGCACAGGGAGAGAGGGAAGAGGGAACAGGGAGAGAGGGAAGGAGGGCACAGGGAGAAAGGGAGGAGGGAACAGGGAGAGAGGGAGGGCACAGGGAGAGGGGGAGTGCACAGGGAGAGAGGGAGAGAACAGGGAGAGAGGGAGAGAAGAGGGAGAGAGGGAGGGCACGGGGAGAGAGGGAGGGCTCAGGGAGAGAGGGAGGGAGGGCACAGGGAGAGAGGGAGGGCACAGGGAGGGAAGGAGGAGGGCACAGGGAGAGAGGGAGGAGGGAACAGGGAGAGAGGGAGGGCACAGGGAGAGAGGGAAGAGGGAACAGGGAGAGAGGGAGGGCACAGGGAGAGAGGGAAGAGGGAACAGGGAGAGAAGGAGGGAGGGCACAGGGAGAGAGGGAGGAGGGAACAGGGAGAGAGGGAGGAGGGAACAGGGAGAGAGGGAGGGCACAGGGAGAGAGGGAGGGCACAGGGAGAGAAGGAGAGAACAGGGAGAGAGGGAGGGCACAGGGAGAGAGGGAGGGCACATGGAGAGAGGGAGAGAACAGGGAGAGAGGGAGGGCACGGGGAGAGAGGGAGGGCTCAGGGAGACAGGGAGGGAGGGCACAGGGAGAGAGGGAGGGCACAGGGAGAGAGGGAGGGCTCAGGGACAGAGGGAGGGAGGGCAAGGGGAGAGAGGGAGGGAGGGCACGGGGAGAGAGGGAGGGCCCAGCGAGAGAGGGAGGGAGGGCAGGGGGGAGAGAGGGAGAGCACAGGGAGGGAGGGAGGAGGGCACGGGGAGAGAGGGAGGAGGGCACAGGGAGAGATGTAGAAGGGCACAGGGAGAGAGGGAGGAGGGAACAGGGAGAGAGGGAGAGCACAGGGAGAGAGGGAGGAGGGCACAGGGAGACAGGGAGGAGGGCACAGGGACAGAGGGAGGGCACAGGGAGAGAGGGAGAAGGGCACAGGGACAGAGGGAGGGCACAGGGAGAGAGGTAGGGGACAGGAAGAGAGGGAGGGAGGGCAGAGGGGGAGAGAGGGAGAGCACAGGGAGGGAGGGTGGAGGGCACAGGGAGAGAGGGAGGAGGGCACAGGGACAGAGGGAGGGCACAGGGAGAGTGGGAGGGCACAGGGAGAGAGGGAGGAGGGCACAGGGAGGGAGGGAGGAGGGAACAGGGAGAGAGGGAGGAGGTCACGCGGAGAGAGGGAAGAAGGGACAGGGAGAGAGGGAAGAGGGCACAGGGAGAGAGGAAGGAGGGAACAGGGAGAGAGGGAGAGCACAGGAAGAGAGGGAGGAAGGCACAGGGAGAGAGGGAGGGCACAGGGAGAGAGGGAGGGCACACGGAGAGAGGGAGGGCACAGGGAGAGAGGAAGGAGGGAACAGGGAGAGAGGGAGGAGGGCATGGGGAGAGAGGGAGGAGGGCACAGGGAGAGAGGGAGGAGGGCATGGGGAGAGAGGGAGGAGGGCACAGGGATGGAGGGAGTGGGCACAGGGAGAGATGGAGGAGGGCATGGGGAGAGAGGGAGGAGGGCATTGGGAGGGAGTGGGCACAGGGAGAGAGGGAGGAGGGCACGGAGAGAGAGGCAGGAGGGCACAGGGAGGGAGGGAGTGGGCACAGGGAGAGAGGGAGGGCACAGGGAGAGAGGGAGGAGGGAACAGGGAGAGAGGGAGGGCACAGGGAGAGAGGGAAGAGGGAACAGGGAGAGAGGGAGGGCACAGGGAGAGAGGGAAGCGGGAACAGGGAGAGAGGGAGGGAGGGCACAGGGAGAGAGGGAGGAGGGAACAGGGAGAGAGGGAGGGCACAGGGAGAGAGGGAGGGCTCAGGGAGAGAGGGAGGGGGGCACTGGGAGAGAGGGAGGGCTCAGGGACAGAGGGAGGGAGGGCACCGGGAGGGAAGGAGGAGGGCACGGGGAGATAGGGAGGAGGGAACAGGGAGAGAGGGAGGGAGGGCACAGGGAGAGAGGGAGGAGGCAACAGGGAGAGAGGGAGGAGGGAACAGTGAGAGAGGGAGGGCACAGGGAGAGAGGGAGGAGGGAACAGGGAGAGATGGAGGGAGGGAACAGGGTGAGAGGGAGGGCACAGGGAGAGAGGGAGGAGGGAACAGGGAGAGAGGGAGGAGGGAACAGTGAGAGAGGGAGGGCACAGGGAGGGAGGGAAGAGGGAACAGGGAGGAGGGAGGGCACAAGGAGAGAGGGAAGAGGGAACAGGGAGAGAGGGAGGGAGGGCACAGGGAGAGAGGGAGGAGGGAACAGGGAGAGAGGGAGGGCACAGGGAGAGAGGGAGAGAACAGGGAGAGAGGGAGGGCTCAGGGAGAGAGGGAGGGAGGGCACAGGGAGAGAGGTAGGGCTCAGGGACAGAGGGAGGGAGGGCACAGGGAGGGAAGGAGGAGGGCACGGGGAGATAGGGAGGAGGGAACAGGGAGAGAGGGAGGGAGGGCACAGGGTGAGAGGGAGGCCACAGGGAGAGAGGGAGGAGGGAACAGGGAGAGAGGGAGAGAGGGAACAGTGTGAGAGGGAGGGCACAGGGAGAGAGGGAGGAGGGAACAGGGAGAGAGGGAGGGAGGGCACGGGGAGAGAGGGAGGGCACAGTGAGAGAGGGAGGGAGGGCAGGCGGGAGAGAGGGAGAGCACAGGGAGGGAGAGAGGAGGGCACAGGGACAGAGGGAGGGCACAGGGAGAGAGGGAGGAGGGCACAGGGACAGAGGGAGGGCACAGGGAGAGAGGTAGGGGACAGGAAGAGAGGGAGGGAGGGCAGAGGGGGAGAGAGGGAGAGCACAGGGAGGGAGGGTGGAGGGCACAGGGAGAGAGGGAGGAGGGCACAGGGACAGAGGGAGGGCACAGGGAGAGTGGGAGGGCACAGGGAGAGAGGGAGGAGGGCACAGGGACAGAGGGAGGGCACAGGGAGAGTGGGAGGGCACAGGGAGAGAGGGAGGAGGGCACAGGGAGTGAGGGAGGAGGGAACAGGGAGAGAGGGAGGAGGTCACGCAGAAAGAGGGAAGAGGGGACAGGGAGAGAGGGAAGAGGGCACAGGGAGAGAGGGAGGAGGGAACAGGGAGAGAGGGAGAGCACAGGAAGAGAGGGAGGAAGGCACAGGGAGAGAGGGAGGGCACAGGGAGAGAGGGAGGGCACAGGGAGGGAGTGGGCACACGGAGAGATGGAGGAGGGCATGGGGAGAGAGGGAGGAGAGCACAGGGAGAGAGGGAGGGCACAGGGAGGGAGGAGGGCACAGGGAGAGAGGGAGGGAATGCACAGGGAGAGAGGGAGGAGGGAACAGGGAGAAAGGGAGGGCACAGGGAGGGGGGGAGGAGGGCACAGGGAGAGAGGGAGGGCACAAGGAGAGAGGGAACAGGGAGAGAGGGAGGGCACAGGGAGAGAGGGAAGAGGGAACAGGGAGAGAGGGAGGGAGGGCACAGGGAGAGAGGGAGGAGGGCACAGGGAGAGAGGGAGGAGGGAACAGTGAGAGAGGGAGGGCACAGGGAGGGAGGGAAGAGGGAACAGGGAGGAGGGAGGGCACAGGGAGAGAGGGAAGAGGGAACAGGGAGAGAGGGAGGGAGGGCACAGGGAGAGAGGGAGGAGGGAACAGGGAGAGAGGGAGGGCACAGGGAGAGAGGGAGTGCACAGGGAGAGAGGGAGAGAACAGGGAGAGAGGGAGGGCACAGGGAGAGAGGAGGGCACATGGAGAGAGGGAGAGAACAGGGAGAGAGGGAGGGCACGGGGAGAGAGGGAGGGCTCAGGGAGAGAGGGAGGGAGGGCACAGGGAGAGAGGGAGGGCTCAGGGACAGAGGGAGGTAGGGCACAGGGAGGGAAGGAGGAGGGCACAGGGAGAGAGGGAAGAGGGAACAGGGAGAGAGGGAGGGCACAGGGAGAGAGGGAAGAGGGAACAGGGAGAGAGGGAGGGAGGGCACAGGGAGAGAGGGAGGAGGGAACAGGGAGAAAGGAGGAGGGAACAGTGAGAGAGAGAGGGCACAGGGAGGGAGGGAAGAGGGAACAGGGAGGAGGGAGGGCACAGGGAGAGAGGGAAGAGGGAACAGGGAGAGAGGGAGGGAGGGCACAGGGAGAGAGGGAGGAGGGAACAGGGAGAGAGGGAGGGCACAGGGAGAGAGGGAGGGCACAGGGAGAGAGGGAGAGAACAGGGAGAGAGGGAGGGCACAGGGAGAGAGGGAGGGCACATGGAGAGAGGGAGAGAACAGGGAGAGAGGGAGGGCACGGGGAGAGAGGGAGGGCTCAGGGAGACAGGGAGGGAGGGCACAGGGAGAGAGGGATGGCTCAGGGACAGAGGGAGGGAGGGCACAGGGAGGGAAGGAGGAGGGCACGGGGAGATAGGGAGGAGGGAACAGGGAGAGAGGGAGGGAGGGCACAGGGTGAGAGGGAGGGCACAGGGAGAGAGGGAGGAGGGAACAGGGAGAGATGGAGGGAGGGAACAGGGAGAGAGAGAGGAGGGCATGGGGAGAGAGGGAGGAGGGCACATGGAGAGAGGGAGGAGGGCATCGGGAGAGAGGGAGGAGGGCACAGGGATGGAGGGAGTGGGCACAGGGAGAGATGGAGGAGGGCACGGGGAGAGAGGGAGGAGGGCATGGGGAGGGAGTGGGCACAGGGAGAGAGGGAGGAGGGCACGGAGAGAGAGGCAGGAGGGCACAGGGAGAGAGGGAGGGCACAGGGAGGGAGTGGGCACAGGGAGAGAGGGAGGAGGGCATGGGGAGAGAGGGAGGAGGGCACAGGGAGAGAGGGAGGAGGGAACAGGGAGAGAGGGAGGGCACAGGGAGAGAGGGAAGAGGGAACAGGGAGAGAGGGAGGGCACAGGGAGAGAGGGAAGCGGGAACAGGGAGAGAGGGAGGAGGGAACAGGGAGAGAGGGAGGAGGGAACAGGGAGAGAGGGAGGGCACAGGGAGAGAGGGAGGAGGGAACAGGGAGAGAGGGAGGGCACGGGGAGAGAGGGAGGGCTCAGGGAGAGAGGGAGGGGGGCACTGGGAGAGAGGGAGGGCTCAGGGACAGAGGGAGGGAGGGCACCGGGAGGGAAGGAGGAGGGCACGGGGAGATAGGGAGGAGGGAACAGGGAGAGAGGGAGGGAGGGCACAGGGTGAGTGGGAGGGCACAGGGAGAGAGGGAGGAGGGAACAGGGAGAGATGGAGGGAGGGAACAGGGTGAGAGGGAGGGCACAGGGAGAGAGGGAGGAGGGAACAGTGAGAGAGGGAGGGCACAGGGAGGGAGGGAAGAGGGAACAGGGAGGAGGGAGGGCACAGGGAGAGAGGGAAGAGGGAACAGGGAAAAAGGGAGGGAGGGCACAGGGAGAGAGGGAGGAGGGAACAGGGAGAGAGGGAGGGCACAGGGAGAGAGGGAGAGAACAGGGAGAGAGGGAGGGCTCAGGGAGAGAGGGAGGGAGGGCACAGGGAGAGAGGTAGGGCTCAGGGACAGAGGGAGGGAGGGCACAGGGAGGGAAGGAGGAGGGCAGGGGGAGATAGGGAGGAGGGAACAGGGAGAGAGGGAGGGAGGGCACAGGGTGAGAGGGAGGCCACAGGGAGAGAGGGAGGAGGGAACAGGGAGAGAGGGAGAGAGGGAACAGTGTGAGAGGGAGGGCACAGGGAGAGAGGGAGGAGGGCACAGGGACAGAGGGAGGGCACAGGGAGAGAGGTAGGGGACAGGAAGAGAGGGAGGGAGGGCAGAGGGGGAGAGAGGGAGAGCACAGGGAGGGAGGGTGGAGGGCACAGGGAGAGAGGGAGGAGGGCACAGGGACAGAGGGAGGGCACAGGGAGGGGGGAGGAGGGCACAGGGAGAGAGGGAGGAGGGAACAGGGAGAGAGGGAGGGCACAAGGAGAGAGGGAAGAGGGAACAGGGAGAGAGGGAGGGCACAGGGAGAGAGGGAAGAGGGAACAGGGAGAGAGGGAGGGAGGGCACAGGGAGAGAGGGAGGAGGGCACAGGGAGAGAGGGAGGAGGGAACAGTGAGAGAGGGAGGGCACAGGGAGGGAGGGAAGAGGGAACAGGGAGGAGGGAGGGCACAGGGAGAGAGGGAAGAGGGAACAGGGAGAGAGGGAGGGAGGGCACAGGGAGAGAGGGAGGAGGGAACAGGGAGAGAGGGAGGGCACAGGGAGAGAGGGAGTGCACAGGGAGAGAGGGAGAGAACAGGGAGAGAGGGAGGGCACAGGGAGAGACGGAGGGCACATGGAGAGAGGGAGAGAACAGGGAGAGAGGGAGGGCTCAGGGACAGAGGGAGGGAGGGCACAGGGAGGGAAGGAGGAGGGCACAGGGAGAGAGGGAAGAGGGAACAGGGAGAGAGGGAGGGCACAGGGAGAGAGGGAAGAGGGAACAGGGAGAGAGGGAGGGAGGGCACAGGGAGAGAGGGAGGAGGGAACAGGGAGAAAGGAGGAGGGAACAGTGAGAGAGAGAGGGCACAGGGAGGGTGGGAAGAGGGAACAGGGAGGAGGGAGGGCACAGGGAGAGAGGGAAGAGGGAACAGGGAGAGAGGGAGGGAGGGCACAGGGAGAGAGGGAGGAGGGAACAGGGAGAGAGGGAGGAGGGAACAGGGAGAGAGGGAGGGCACAGGGAGAGAGGGAGGAGGGAACAGGGAGAAAGGGAGGGCACAGGGAGGGGGGGAGGAGGGCACAGGGAGAGAGGGAGGAGGGAACAGGGAGAGAGGGAGGGCACAAGGAGAGAGGGAAGAGGGAACAGGGAGAGAGGGAGGGCACAGGGAGAGAGGGAAGAGGGAACAGGGAGAGAGGGAGGGAGGGCACAGGGAGAGAGGGAGGAGGGCACAGGGAGAGAGGGAGGAGGGAATAGTGAGAGAGGGAGGGCACAGGGAGGGAGGGAAGAGGGAACAGGGAGGAGGGAGGGCACAGGGAGAGAGGGAAGAGGGAACAGGGAGAGAGGGAGGGAGGGCACAGGGAGAGAGGGAGGAGGGAACAGGGAGAGAGGGAGGGCACAGGGAGAGAGGGAGTGCACAGGGAGAGAGGGAGAGAACAGGGAGAGAGGGAGGGCACAGGGAGAGACGGAGGGCACATGGAGAGAGGGAGAGAACAGGGAGAGAGGGAGGGCACGGGGAGAGAGGGAGGGCTCAGGGACAGAGGGAGGGAGGGCACAGGGAGGGAAGGAGGAGGGCACAGGGAGAGAGGGAAGAGGGAACAGGGAGAGAGGGAGGGCACAGGGAGAGAGGGAGGAGGGAACAGGGAGAAAGGAGGAGGGAACAGTGAGAGAGAGAGGGCACAGGGAGGGAGGGAAGAGGGAACAGGGAGGAGGGAGGGCACAGGGAGAGAGGGAAGAGGGAACAGGGAGAGAGGGAGGGAGGGCACAGGGAGAGAGGGAGGAGGGAACAGGGAGAGAGGGAGGAGGGAACAGGGAGAGAGGGAGGGCACAGGGAGAGAGGGAGGGCACAGGGAGAGAGGGAGAGAACAGGGAGAGAGGGAGGGCACAGGGAGAGAGGGAGGGCACATGGAGAGAGGGAGAGAACAGGGAGAGAGGGAGGGCACGGGGAGAGAGGGAGGGCTCAGGGAGACAGGGAGGGAGGGCACAGGGAGAGAGGGAGGGCTCAGGGACAGAGGGAGGGAGGGCACAGGGAGGGAAGGAGGATGGCACGGGGAGATAGGGAGGAGGGAACAGGGAGAGAGGGAGGGAGGGCACAGGGTGAGAGGGAGGGCACAGGGAGGGAGGAGGAAACAGGGAGAGATGGAGGGAGGGAACAGGGAGAAAGGTGGAGGGAACAGTGAGAGAGAGAGGGCACAGGGAGGGAGGGAAGAGGGAACAGGGAGGAGGGAGGGCACAGGGAGAGAGGGAAGAGGGAACAGGGAGAGAGGGAGGGAGGGCACAGGGAGAGAGGGAGGAGGGAACAGGGAGAGAGGGAGGACGGAACAGGGAGAGAGGGAGGGCACAGGGAGAGAGGGAGGAGGGAACAGGGAGAAAGGGAGGGCACAGGGAGGGGGGGAGGAGGGCACAGGGAGAGAGGGAGGGCACAAGGAGAGAGGGAAGAGGGAACAGGGAGAGAGGGAGGGAGGGCACAGGGAGAGAGGGAGGAGGGCACAGGGAGAGAGGGAGGAGGGAACAGTGAGAGAGGGAGGGCACAGGGAGGGAGGGAAGAGGGAACAGGGAGGAGAGAGGGCACAGGGAGAGAGGGAAGAGGGAACAGGGAGAGAGGGAGGGAGGGCACAGGGAGAGAGGGAGGGCACAAGGAGAGAGGGAAGAGGGAACAGGGAGAGAGGGAGGGAGGGCACAGGGAGAGAGGGAGGAGGGCACAGGGAGAGAGGGAGGAGGGAACAGTGAGAGAGGGAGGGCACAGGGAGGGAGGGAAGAGGGAACAGGGAGGAGAGAGGGCACAGGGAGAGAGGGAAGAGGGAACAGGGAGAGAGGGAGGGAGGGCACAGGGAGAGAGGGAGGAGGGAACAGGGAGAGGGAGGGCACAGGGAGAGAGGGAGTGCACAGGGAGAGAGGGAGAGAACAGGGAGAGAGGGAGGGCACGGGGAGAGAGATAGGGCTCAGGGAGAGAGGGAGGGAGGGCACAGGGAGAGAGGGAGGGCTCAGGGACAGAGGGAGGGAGGGCACAGGGAGGGAAGGAGGAGGGCACAGGGAGAGAGGGAAGAGGGAACAGGGAGAGAGGGAGGGCACAGGGAGAGAGTGAAGAGGGAACAGGGAGAGAGGGAGGGAGGGCACAGGGAGAGAGGGAGGAGGGAACAGGGAGAAAGGAGGAGGGAACAGTGAGAGAGAGAGGGCACAGGGAGGGAGGGAAGAGGGAACAGGGAGGAGGGAGGGCACAGGGAGAGAGGGAAGAGGGAACAGGGAGAGAGGGAGGGAGGGCACAGGGAGAGAGGGAGGAGGGAACAGGGAGAGAGGGAGGAGGGAACAGGGAGAGAGGGAGGGCACAGGGAGAGAGGGAGGGCACAGGGAGAGAGGGAGAGAACAGGAGAGAGGGAGGGCACAGGGAGAGAGGGAGGGCACATGGAGAGAGGGAGAGAACAGGGAGAGATGGAGGGCACGGGGAGAGAGGGAGGGCTCAGGGAGACAGGGAGGGAGGGCACAGGGAGAGAGGGAGGGCTCAGGGACAGAGGGCGGGAGGGCACAGGGAGGGAAGGAGTATGGCACGGGGAGATAGGGAGGAGGGAACAGGGAGAGAGGGAGGGAGGGCACAGGGTGAGAGGGAGGGCACAGGGAGAGAGGGAGGAGGGAACAGGGAGAGATGGAGGGAGGGAACAGGGTGAGAGGGAGGGCACAGGGAGAGAGGGAGGAGGGAACAGGGAGAGAGGGAGGAGGGAACAGGGAGAGAGGGAGAGAACAGGGAGAGAGGGAGGGCACGGGGAGAGAGGGAGGGCTCAGGGAGAGAGGGAGGGAGGGCACAGGGAGAGAGGGAGGGCTCAGGTACAGAGGGAGGGAGGGCACGGGGAGAGAGGGAGGGAGGGCACGGGGAGAGAGGGAGTGCCCAGCGAGAGAGGGAGGGAGGGCAGGGGGGAGAGAGGGAGAGCACAGGGAGGGAGGGAGGAGGGCACGGGGAGAGAGGGAGGAGGGCACAGGGAGAGATGTAGAAGGGCACAGGGAGAGAGGGAGGAGGGAACAGGAAGAGAGGGAGAGCACAGGGAGAGAGGGAGGAGGGCACAGGGAGAGAGGGAGGAGGGCACAGGGAGAGAGGGAGGGCACAGGGAGAGAGGGAGGAGGGCACAGGGACAGAGGGAGGGCACAGGGAGAGAGAGAGGAGGGCACAGGGACAGAGGGAGGGCACAGGGAGAGAGGTAGGGGACAGGAAGAGAGGGAGGGAGGGCAGAGGGGGAGAGAGGGAGAGCACAGGGAGGGAGGGTGGAGGGCACAGGGAGAGAGGGAGGAGGGCACAGGGACAGAGGGAGGGCACAGGGAGAGTGGGAGGGCACAGGGAGAGAGGGAGGAGGGCACAGGGAGAGAGGGAGAGAACAGGGAGAGAGGGAGGGCACAGGGAGAGACGGAGGGCACATGGAGAGAGGGAGAGAACAGGGAGAGAGGGAGGGCACGGGGAGAGAGGGAGGGCTCAGGGAGAGAGGGAGGGAGGGCACAGGGAGAGAGGGAGGGCTCAGGGACAGAGGGAGGGAGGGCACAGGGAGGGAAGGAGGAGGGCAAAGGGAGAGAGGGAAGAGGGAATAGGGAGAGAGGGAGGGCACAGGGAGAGAGGGAGGAGGGAACAGGGAGAAAGGGAGGGCACAGGGAGGGGGGGAGGAGGGCACAGGGAGAGAGGGAGGAGGGAACAGGGAGAGAGGGAGGGAGGGCACAGGGAGAGAGGGAGGAAGGGAACAGGGAGAGAGGGAGGAGGGAACAGGGAGAGAGGGAGGAGGGCACAGGGAGAGAGGGAGGAGGGAACAGTGGGAGAGGGAGGGCACAGGGAGGGAGGGAAGAGGGAACAGGGAGGAGGGAGGGCACAGGGAGAGAGGGAAGAGGGAACAGGGAGAGAGGGAGGGAGGGCACAGGGAGAGAGGGAGGAGGGAACAGGGAGAGAGGGAGGGCACAGGGAGAGAGGGAGTGCACAGGGAGAGAGGGAGAGAACAGGGAGAGAGGGAGGGCACAGGGAGAGACGGAGGGCACATGGAGAGAGGGATAGAACAGGGAGAGAGGGAGGGCTCAGGGAGAGAGGGAGGGAGGGCACAGGGAGAGAGGGAGGGCTCAGGGACAGAGGGAGGGAGGGCACAGGGAGGGAAGGAGGAGGGCACAGGGAGAGAGGGAAGAGGGAACAGGGAGAGAGGGAGGGCACAGGGAGAGAGTGAAGAGGGAACAGGGAGAGAGGGAGGGAGGGCACAGGGAGAGAGGGAGGAGGGAACAGGGAGAAAGGAGGAGGGAACAGTGAGAGAGAGAGGGCACAGGGAGGGAGGGAAGAGGGAACAGGGAGGAGGGAGGGCACAGGGAGAGAGGGAAGAGGGAACAGGGAGAGAGGGAGGGAGGGCACAGGGAGAGAGGGAGGAGGGAACAGGGAGAGAGGGAGGAGGGAACAGGGAGAGAGGGAGGGCACAGGGAGAGAGGGAGGGCACAGGGAGAGAGGGAGAGAACAGGGAGAGAGGGAGGGCACAGGGAGAGAGGGAGGGCACATGGAGAGAGGGAGAGAACAGGGAGAGAGGGAGGGCACGGGGAGAGAGGGAGGGCTCAGGGAGACAGGGAGGGAGGGCACAGGGAGAGAGGGAGGGCTCAGGGACAGAGGGAGGGAGGGCACTGGGAGGGAAGGAGGAGGGCACGGGGAGATAGGGAGAAGGGAACAGGGAGAGAGGGAGGGAGGGCACAGGGTGAGAGGGAGGGCACAGGGAGAGAGGGAGGAGGGAACAGGGAGAGATGGAGGGAGGGAACAGGGTGAGAGGGAGGGCACAGGGAGAGAGGGAGGAGGGAACAGGGAGAGAGGGAGGGCACAGGGAGAGAGGGAGTGCACAGGGAGAGAGGGAGAGAACAGCGAGAGAGGGAGGGCACAGGGAGAGACGGAGGGCACATGGAGAGAGGGAGAGAACAGGGAGAGAGGGAGGGCACGGGGAGAGAGGGAGGGCTCAGGGAGAGAGGGAGGGAGGGCACAGGGAGAGAGGGAGGGCTCAGGGACAGAGGGAGGGAGGGCACAGGGAGGGAAGGAGGAGGGCACAGGGAGAGAGGGAAGAGGGAACAGGGAGAGAGGGAGGGCACAGGGAGAGAGGGAAGAGGGAACAGGGAGAGAGGGAGAGAACAGGGAGAGAGGGAGGGAGGGCACAGGGTGAGAGGGAGGACGGCACAGGGACAGAGGGAGGGCACAGGGAGAGAGGTAGGGGACAGGAAGAGAGAGAGGGAGGGCAGAGGGGGAGAGCGGGTGAGCACAGGGAGAGAGGGAGGAGGGAACAGGGAGAGAGGGAGGAGGTCACGCGGAGAGAGGGAAGAGGGGACAGGGAGAGAGGGAAGAGGGCACAGGGAGAGAGGGAGGAGGGAACAGGGAGAGAGGGAGAGCACAGGAAGAGAGGGAGAGCACAGGAAGAGAGGGAGGAAGGCACAGGGAGAGAGGGAGGGCACAGGGAGAGAGGGAGGGCACAGGGAGGGAGTGGGCACAGGGAGAGAGGGAGGAGGGCACAGGGAGGGAGTGAGTGGGCACAGGGAGAGAGGGAGGAGGGCACGGGGAGAGAGGGAGGAGGGCACAGGGAGGGAGTGGGCACAGGGAGAGGTAGGAGGGCATGGGGAGAGAGGGAGGAGGGCACAGGGAGGGAGGAGGGCACAGGGAGAGAGGGAGGAGGGAACAGGGAGAGAGGGAGGGAGGGCACAGGGAGAGAGGGAGGGCACGGGGAGAGAGGGAGGAGGGCACAGGGAGAGATGTAGAAGGGCACAGGGAGAGAGGGAGGAGGGAACAGGAAGAGAGGGAGAGCACAGGGAGAGAGGGAGGAGGGCACAGGGAGAGAGGGAGGAGGGCACAGGGAGAGAGGGAGGGCACAGGGAGAGAGGGAGGAGGGCACAGGGACAGAGGGAGGGCACAGGGAGAGAGAGAGGAGGGCACAGGGACAGAGGGAGGGCACAGGGAGAGAGGTAGGGGACAGGAAGAGAGGGAGGGAGGGCAGAGGGGGAGAGAGGGAGAGCACAGGGAGGGAGGGTGGAGGGCACAGGGAGAGAGGGAGGAGGGCACAGGGACAGAGGGAGGGCACAGGGAGAGTGGGAGGGCACAGGGAGAGAGGGAGGAGGGCACAGGGAGAGAGGGAGAGAACAGGGAGAGAGGGAGGGCACAGGGAGAGACGGAGGGCACATGGAGAGAGGGAGAGAACAGGGAGAGAGGGAGGGCACGGGGAGAGAGGGAGGGCTCAGGGAGAGAGGGAGGGAGGGCACAGGGAGAGAGGGAGGGCTCAGGGACAGAGGGAGGGAGGGCACAGGGAGGGAAGGAGGAGGGCAAAGGGAGTGAGGGAAGAGGGAATAGGGAGAGAGGGAGGGCACAGGGAGAGAGGGAGGAGGGAACAGGGAGAAAGGGAGGGCACAGGGAGGGGGGGAGGAGGGCACAGGGAGAGAGGGAGGAGGGAACAGGGAGAGAGGGAGGGAGGGCACAGGGAGAGAGGGAGGAAGGGAACAGGGAGAGAGGGAGGAGGGAACAGGGAGAGAGGGAGGAGGGCACAGGGAGAGAGGGAGGAGGGAACAGTGGGAGAGGGAGGGCACAGGGAGGGAGGGAAGAGGGAACAGGGAGGAGGGAGGGCACAGGGAGAGAGGGAAGAGGGAACAGGGAGAGAGGGAGGGAGGGCACAGGGAGAGAGGGAGGAGGGAACAGGGAGAGAGGGAGGGCACAGGGAGAGAGGGAGTGCACAGGGAGAGAGGGAGAGAACAGGGAGAGAGGGAGGGCACAGGGAGAGACGGAGGGCACATGGAGAGAGGGATAGAACAGGGAGAGAGGGAGGGCTCAGGGAGAGAGGGAGGGAGGGCACAGGGAGAGAGGGAGGGCTCAGGGACAGAGGGAGGGAGGGCACAGGGAGGGAAGGAGGAGGGCACAGGGAGAGAGGGAAGAGGGAACAGGGAGAGAGGGAGGGCACAGGGAGAGAGTGAAGAGGGAACAGGGAGAGAGGGAGGGAGGGCACAGGGAGAGAGGGAGGAGGGAACAGGGAGAAAGGAGGAGGGAACAGTGAGAGAGAGAGGGCACAGGGAGGGAGGGAAGAGGGAACAGGGAGGAGGGAGGGCACAGGGAGAGAGGGAAGAGGGAACAGGGAGAGAGGGAGGGAGGGCACAGGGAGAGAGGGAGGAGGGAACAGGGAGAGAGGGAGGAGGGAACAGGGAGAGAGGGAGGGCACAGGGAGAGAGGGAGGGCACAGGGAGAGAGGGAGAGAACAGGGAGAGAGGGAGGGCACAGGGAGAGAGGGAGGGCACATGGAGAGAGGGAGAGAACAGGGAGAGAGGGAGGGCACGGGGAGAGAGGGAGGGCTCAGGGAGACAGGGAGGGAGGGCACAGGGAGAGAGGGAGGGCTCAGGGACAGAGGGAGGGAGGGCACTGGGAGGGAAGGAGGAGGGCACGGGGAGATAGGGAGAAGGGAACAGGGAGAGAGGGAGGGAGGGCACAGGGTGAGAGGGAGGGCACAGGGAGAGAGGGAGGAGGGAACAGGGAGAGATGGAGGGAGGGAACAGGGTGAGAGGGAGGGCACAGGGAGAGAGGGAGGAGGGAACAGGGAGAGAGGGAGGGCACAGGGAGAGAGGGAGTGCACAGGGAGAGAGGGAGAGAACAGCGAGAGAGGGAGGGCACAGGGAGAGACGGAGGGCACATGGAGAGAGGGAGAGAACAGGGAGAGAGGGAGGGCACGGGGAGAGAGGGAGGGCTCAGGGAGAGAGGGAGGGAGGGCACAGGGAGAGAGGGAGGGCTCAGGGACAGAGGGAGGGAGGGCACAGGGAGGGAAGGAGGAGGGCACAGGGAGAGAGGGAAGAGGGAACAGGGAGAGAGGGAGGGCACAGGGAGAGAGGGAAGAGGGAACAGGGAGAGAGGGAGAGAACAGGGAGAGAGGGAGGGAGGGCACAGGGTGAGAGGGAGGACGGCACAGGGACAGAGGGAGGGCACAGGGAGAGAGGTAGGGGACAGGAAGAGAGAGAGGGAGGGCAGAGGGGGAGAGCGGGTGAGCACAGGGAGAGAGGGAGGAGGGAACAGGGAGAGAGGGAGGAGGTCACGCGGAGAGAGGGAAGAGGGGACAGGGAGAGAGGGAAGAGGGCACAGGGAGAGAGGGAGGAGGGAACAGGGAGAGAGGGAGAGCACAGGAAGAGAGGGAGAGCACAGGAAGAGAGGGAGGAAGGCACAGGGAGAGAGGGAGGGCACAGGGAGAGAGGGAGGGCACAGGGAGGGAGTGGGCACAGGGAGAGAGGGAGGAGGGCACAGGGAGGGAGTGAGTGGGCACAGGGAGAGAGGGAGGAGGGCACGGGGAGAGAGGGAGGAGGGCACAGGGAGGGAGTGGGCACAGGGAGAGGTAGGAGGGCATGGGGAGAGAGGGAGGAGGGCACAGGGAGGGAGGAGGGCACAGGGAGAGAGGGAGGAGGGAACAGGGAGAGAGGGAGGGAGGGCACAGGGAGAGAGGGAGGGCACGGGGAGAGAGGGAGGGCTCAGGGAGAGAGGGAGGGGGGCACAGGGAGAGAGGGAGGGCTCAGGGACAGAGGGAGGGAGGGCACCGGGAGGGAAGGAGGAGGGCACGGGGAGATAGGGAGGAGGGAACAGGGAGAGAGGGAGGGAGGGCACAGGGTGAGAGGGAGGGCACAGGGAGAGAGGGAGGAGGGAACAGGGAGAGATGGAGGGAGGGAACAGGGTGAGAGGGAGGGCACAGGGAGAGAGGGAGGAGGGAACAGGGAGAGAGGGAGGGCACAGGGAGAGAGGGAGTGCACAGGGAGAGAGGGAGAGAACAGGGAGAGAGGGAGGGCACAGGGAGAGAGGGAGGGCACATGGAGAGAGGGAGAGAACAGGGAGAGAGGGAGGGCACGGGGAGAGAGGGAGGGCTCAGGGAGAGAGGGAGGGAGGGCACTGGGAGAGAGGGAGGGCTCAGGGACAGAGGGAGGGAGGGCACAGGGAGGGAAGGAGGAGGGCACAGGGAGAGAGGGAAGAGGGAACAGGGAGAGAGGGAGGGCACAGGGAGAGAGGGAAGAGGGAACAGGGAGAGAGGGAGGGAGGGCACAGGGAGAGAGGGAGGAGGGAACAGGGAGAAAGGAGGAGGGAACAGTGAGAGAGAGGGCACAGGGAGGGAGGGAAGAGGGAACAGGGAGGAGGGAGGGCACAGGGAGAGAGGGAAGAGGGAACAGGGAGAGAGGGAGGGAGGGCACAGGGAGAGAGGGAGGAGGGAACAGGGAGAGAGGGAGGAGGGAACAGGGAGAGAGGGAGGGCACAGGGAGAGAGGGAGGGCACAGGGAGAGAGGGAGAGAACAGGGAGAGAGGGAGGGCACATGGAGAGAGGGAGAGAACAGGGAGAGAGGGAGGGCACGGGGAGAGAGGGAGGGCTCAGGGAGACAGGGAGGGAGGGCACAGGGAGAGAGGGAGGGCTCAGGGACAGATGGAGGGAGGGCACAGGGAGGGAAGGAGGAGGGCACGGGGAGATAGGGAGGAGGGAACAGGGAGAGAGGGAGGGAGGGCACAGGGTGAGAGGGAGGGCACAGGGAGAGAGGGAGGAGGGAACAGGGAGAGATGGAGGGAGGGAACAGGGTGAGAGGGAGGGCACAGGGAGAGAGGGAGGAGGGAACAGGGAGAGAGGGAGGAGGGAACAGGGAGAGAGGGAGAGAACAGGGAGAGAGGGAGGGCACGGGGAGAGAGGGAGGGCTCAGGGAGAGAGGGAGGGAGGGCACAGGGACAGAGGGAGGGCTCAGGGACAGAGGGAGGGAGGGCACGGGGAGAGAGGGAGGGAGGGCACGGGGAGAGAGGGAGGGCCCAGCGAGAGAGGGAGGGAGGGCATGGGGGAGAGAGGGAGAGCACAGGGAGGGAGGGAGGAGGGCACGGGGAGAGAGGGAGGAGGGCACAGGGAGAGATGTTGAAGGGCACAGGGAGAGAGGGAGGAGGGAACAGGAAGAGAGGGAGAGCACAGGGAGAGAGGGAGGAGGGCACAGGGAAGAGGGAGGAGGGCACAGGGAGAGAGGGAGGGCACAGGGAGAGAGGGAGGAGGGCACAGGGACAGAGGGAGGGCACAGGGAGAGAGGGAGGAGGGCACAGGGACAGAGGGAGGGCACAGGGAGAGAGGTAGGGGACAGGAAGAGAGGGAGGGAGGGCAGAGGGGGAGAGAGGGAGAGCACAGGGAGGGAGGGTGGAGGGCACAGGGAGAGAGGGAGGAGGGCACAGGGACAGAGGGAGGGCACAGGGAGAGTGGGAGGGCACAGGGAGAGAGGGAGGAGGGCACAGGGAGGGAGGGAGGAGGGAACAGGGAGAGAGGGAGGAGGTCACGCGGAGAGAGGGAAGAAGGGACAGGGAGAGAGGGAAGAGGGCACAGGGAGAGAGGGAGGAGGGAACAGGGAGAGAGGGAGAGCACAGGGAGAGAGGGAGGAAGGCACAGGGAGAGAGGGAGGGCACAGGGAGAGAGGGAGGGCACAGGGAGAGAAGAAGGAGGGAACAGGGAGAGAGGGAGGAGGGCATGGGGAGAGAGGGAGGAGGGCACAGGGAGAGAGGGAGGAGGGCATGGGGAGAGAGGGAGGAGGGCACAGGGATGGAGGGAGTGGGCACAGGGAGAGATGGAGGAGGGCACGGGGAGAGAGGGAGGAGGGCATGGGGAGGGAGTGGGCACAGGGAGAGAGGGAGGAGGGCACGGGGAGAGAGGGAGGAGGGCACAGGGAGAGAGGGAGGGCACAGGGAGGGAGTGGGCACAGGGAGAGAGGGAGGAGGGCACAGGGAGAGAGGGAGGAGGGAACAGTGGGAGAGGGAGGGCACAGGGAGGGAGGGAAGAGGGAACAGGGAGGAGGGAGGGCACAGGGAGAGAGGGAAGAGGGAACAGGGAGAGAGGGAGGGAGGGCACAGGGAGAGAGGGAGGAGGGAACAGGGAGAGAGGGAGGGAGGGCACAGGGAGAGAGGGAGGGCACGGGGAGAGAGGGAGGGCTCAGGGAGAGAGGGAGGGGGGCACAGGGAGAGAGGGAGGGCTCAGGGATAGAGGGAGGGAGGGCACCGGGAGGGAAGGAGGAGGGCACGGGGAGATAGGGAGGAGGGAACAGGGAGAGAGGGAGGGAGGGCACAGGGTGAGAGGGAGGGCACAGGGAGAGAGGGAGGAGGGAACAGGGAGAGATGGAGGGAGGGATCAGGGTGAGAGGGAGGGCACAGGGAGAGAGGGAGGAGGGAACCGGGAGAGAGGGAGGGAGGGCACGGGGAGAGAGGGAGGGCCCAGTGACAGAGGGAGTGAGGGCAGGGGGGAGAGAGGGAGAGCACAGGGAGGGAGGGAGGAGGGCACAGGGAGAGAGGGAGGAGGGCACAGGGAGAGAGGTAGGAGGGCACAGGGAGAGAGGGAGGAGGGAACAGGGAGAGAGGGAGAGCACAGGGAGAGAGGGAGGAGGGCACAGGGACAGAGGGAGGGCACAGGGAGAGAGGTAGGGGACAGGAAGAGAGAGAGGGAGGGCAGAGGGGGAGAGCGGGTGAGCACAGGGAGAGATGGAGGAGGGCACAGGGAGGGAGGGAGGAGGGAACAGGGAGAGAGGGAGGAGGTCACGCGGAGAGAGGGAAGAGGGGACAGGGAGAGAGGGAAGAGGGCACAGGGAGAGAGGGAGGAGGGAACAGGGAGAGAGGGAGAGCACAGGAAGAGAGGGAGGGCACAGGGAGGGAGTGGGCACAGGGAGAGAGGGAGGAGGGCACAGGGAGGGAGTGAGTGGGCACAGGGAGAGAGGGAGGAGGGCACGGGGAGAGAGGGAGGAGGGCACAGGGAGGGAGTGGGCACAGGGAGAGGGAGGAGGGCATGGGGAGAGAGGGAGGAGGGCACAGGGAGGGAGGAGGGCACAGGGACAGAGGGAGGGCACAGGGAGAGTGGGAGGGCACAGGGAGAACGGGAGGAGGGCACAGGGAGAGAGGGAGGAGGGAACAGGGAGAGAGGGAGAGCACAGGAAGAGAGGGAGGAGGGCACGGGGAGAGAGGGAGGAGGGCACAGGGAGAGAGGGAGGGCACAGGGAGAGAGGGAGGAGGGCACAGGGACAGAGGGAGGGCACGGGGAGAGAGGTAGGGGACAGGAAGAGACAGAGGGAGGGCAGAGGGGGAGAGAGGGAGAGCACAGGGAGGGAGGGTGGAGGGCACAGGGAGAGAGGGAGGAGGGCACAGGGAGAGAGGGAGGGCACACGGAGGGAGTGGGCACAGGGAGAGAGGGAGGAGGGCACAGGGAGAGAGGGAGGAGGGAACAGGGAGAGAGGGAGGGCACAGGGAGAGAGGGAAGAGGGAACAGGGAGAGAGGGAGGGCACAGGGAGAGAGGGAAGAGGGAACAGGGAGAGAGGGAGGTAGGGCACAGGGAGAGAGGGAGGAGGGCACAGGGAGGGAGTGGGCACAGGGAGGGAGTGGGCACAGGGAGAGGGGGAGGAGGGCACAGGGAGGGAGTGAGTGGGCACAGGGAGAGAGGGAGGAGGGCACGGGGAGAGAGGGAGGAGGGCACAGGGAGGGAGTGGGCACAGGGAGAGGGAGGAGGGCATGGGGAGAGAGGGAGGAGGGCACAGGGAGGGAGGAGGGCACAGGGACAGAGGGAGGGCACAGGGAGAGTGGGAGGGCACAGGGAGAACGGGAGGAGGGCACAGGGAGAGAGGGAGGAGGGAACAGGGAGAGAGGGAGAGCACAGGAAGAGAGGGAGGAGGGCACGGGGAGAGAGGGAGGAGGGCACAGGGAGAGAGGGAGGGCACAGGGAGAGAGGGAGGAGGGCACAGGGACAGAGGGAGGGCACGGGGAGAGAGGGAGAGCACAGGGAGAGAGGGAGGAGGGCACAGGGACAGAGGGAGGGCACAGGGAGAGAGGTAGGGGACAGGAAGAGAGAGAGGGAGGGCAGAGGGGGAGAGTGGGAGAGCACAGGGAGAGAGGGAGGAGGGCACAGGGACAGAGGGAGGGCACAGGAAGAGTGGGAGGGCACAGGGAGAGAGGGAGGAGGGCACAGGGAAGGAGGGAGGAGGGAACATGGAGAGAGGGAGGAGGTCACAGGGAGAGAGGGAAGAGGGGACAGGGAGAGAGGGAGGAGGGCACAGGGAGGGAGTGGGCACAGGGAGAGGTAGGAGGGCATGGGGAGAGAGGGAGGAGGGCACAGGGAGGGAGGAGGGCAAGGGGAGAGAGGGAGGAGGGAACAGGGAGGGAGTGAGTGGGCACAGGGAGAGAGGGAGGAGGGCACGGGGAGAGAGGGAGGAGGGCACAGGGAGGGAGTGGGCACAGGGAGAGGTAGGAGGGCATGGGGAGAGAGGGAGGAGGGCACAGGGAGGGAGGAGGGCACAGGGAGAGAGGGAGGAGGGAACAGGGAGAGAGGGAGGGAGGGCACAGGGAGAGAGGGAGGGCACGGGGAGAGAGGGAGGGCTCAGGGAGAGAGGGAGGGGGGCACAGGGAGAGAGGGAGGGCTCAGGGACAGAGGGAGGGAGGGCACCGGGAGGGAAGGAGGAGGGCACGGGGAGATAGGGAGGAGGGAACAGGGAGAGAGGGAGGGAGGGCACAGGGTGAGAGGGAGGGCACAGGGAGAGAGGGAGGAGGGAACAGGGAGAGATGGAGGGAGGGAACAGGGTGAGAGGGAGGGCACAGGGAGAGAGGGAGGAGGGAACAGGGAGAGAGGGAGGGCACAGGGAGAGAGGGAGTGCACAGGGAGAGAGGGAGAGAACAGGGAGAGAGGGAGGGCACAGGGAGAGAGGGAGGGCACATGGAGAGAGGGAGAGAACAGGGAGAGAGGGAGGGCACGGGGAGAGAGGGAGGGCTCAGGGAGAGAGGGAGGGAGGGCACTGGGAGAGAGGGAGGGCTCAGGGACAGAGGGAGGGAGGGCACAGGGAGGGAAGGAGGAGGGCACAGGGAGAGAGGGAAGAGGGAACAGGGAGAGAGGGAGGGCACAGGGAGAGAGGGAAGAGGGAACAGGGAGAGAGGGAGGGAGGGCACAGGGAGAGAGGGAGGAGGGAACAGGGAGAAAGGAGGAGGGAACAGTGAGAGAGAGGGCACAGGGAGGGAGGGAAGAGGGAACAGGGAGGAGGGAGGGCACAGGGAGAGAGGGAAGAGGGAACAGGGAGAGAGGGAGGGAGGGCACAGGGAGAGAGGGAGGAGGGAACAGGGAGAGAGGGAGGAGGGAACAGGGAGAGAGGGAGGGCACAGGGAGAGAGGGAGGGCACAGGGAGAGAGGGAGAGAACAGGGAGAGAGGGAGGGCACATGGAGAGAGGGAGAGAACAGGGAGAGAGGGAGGGCACGGGGAGAGAGGGAGGGCTCAGGGAGACAGGGAGGGAGGGCACAGGGAGAGAGGGAGGGCTCAGGGACAGATGGAGGGAGGGCACAGGGAGGGAAGGAGGAGGGCACGGGGAGATAGGGAGGAGGGAACAGGGAGAGAGGGAGGGAGGGCACAGGGTGAGAGGGAGGGCACAGGGAGAGAGGGAGGAGGGAACAGGGAGAGATGGAGGGAGGGAACAGGGTGAGAGGGAGGGCACAGGGAGAGAGGGAGGAGGGAACAGGGAGAGAGGGAGGAGGGAACAGGGAGAGAGGGAGAGAACAGGGAGAGAGGGAGGGCACGGGGAGAGAGGGAGGGCTCAGGGAGAGAGGGAGGGAGGGCACAGGGACAGAGGGAGGGCTCAGGGACAGAGGGAGGGAGGGCACGGGGAGAGAGGGAGGGAGGGCACGGGGAGAGAGGGAGGGCCCAGCGAGAGAGGGAGGGAGGGCATGGGGGAGAGAGGGAGAGCACAGGGAGGGAGGGAGGAGGGCACGGGGAGAGAGGGAGGAGGGCACAGGGAGAGATGTTGAAGGGCACAGGGAGAGAGGGAGGAGGGAACAGGAAGAGAGGGAGAGCACAGGGAGAGAGGGAGGAGGGCACAGGGAAGAGGGAGGAGGGCACAGGGAGAGAGGGAGGGCACAGGGAGAGAGGGAGGAGGGCACAGGGACAGAGGGAGGGCACAGGGAGAGAGGGAGGAGGGCACAGGGACAGAGGGAGGGCACAGGGAGAGAGGTAGGGGACAGGAAGAGAGGGAGGGAGGGCAGAGGGGGAGAGAGGGAGAGCACAGGGAGGGAGGGTGGAGGGCACAGGGAGAGAGGGAGGAGGGCACAGGGACAGAGGGAGGGCACAGGGAGAGTGGGAGGGCACAGGGAGAGAGGGAGGAGGGCACAGGGAGGGAGGGAGGAGGGAACAGGGAGAGAGGGAGGAGGTCACGCGGAGAGAGGGAAGAAGGGACAGGGAGAGAGGGAAGAGGGCACAGGGAGAGAGGGAGGAGGGAACAGGGAGAGAGGGAGAGCACAGGGAGAGAGGGAGGAAGGCACAGGGAGAGAGGGAGGGCACAGGGAGAGAGGGAGGGCACAGGGAGAGAAGAAGGAGGGAACAGGGAGAGAGGGAGGAGGGCATGGGGAGAGAGGGAGGAGGGCACAGGGAGAGAGGGAGGAGGGCATGGGGAGAGAGGGAGGAGGGCACAGGGATGGAGGGAGTGGGCACAGGGAGAGATGGAGGAGGGCACGGGGAGAGAGGGAGGAGGGCATGGGGAGGGAGTGGGCACAGGGAGAGAGGGAGGAGGGCACGGGGAGAGAGGGAGGAGGGCACAGGGAGAGAGGGAGGGCACAGGGAGGGAGTGGGCACAGGGAGAGAGGGAGGAGGGCACAGGGAGAGAGGGAGGAGGGAACAGGGAGAGAGGGAGGGCACAGGGAGAGAGGGAAGAGGGAACAGGGAGAGAGGGAGGGAGGGCACAGGGAGAGAGGGAGGAGGGAACAGGGAGAGAGGGAGGGAGGGCACAGGGAGAGAGGGAGGGCACGGGGAGAGAGGGAGGGCTCAGGGAGAGAGGGAGGGGGGCACAGGGAGAGAGGGAGGGCTCAGGGATAGAGGGAGGGAGGGCACCGGGAGGGAAGGAGGAGGGCACGGGGAGATAGGGAGGAGGGAACAGGGAGAGAGGGAGGGAGGGCACAGGGTGAGAGGGAGGGCACAGGGAGAGAGGGAGGAGGGAACAGGGAGAGATGGAGGGAGGGATCAGGGTGAGAGGGAGGGCACAGGGAGAGAGGGAGGAGGGAACAGGGAGAGAGGGAGGGAGGGCACGGGGAGAGAGGGAGGGCCCAGTGACAGAGGGAGTGAGGGCAGGGGGGAGAGAGGGAGAGCACAGGGAGGGAGGGAGGAGGGCACAGGGAGAGAGGGAGGAGGGCACAGGGAGAGAGGTAGGAGGGCACAGGGAGAGAGGGAGGAGGGAACAGGGAGAGAGGGAGAGCACAGGGAGAGAGGGAGGAGGGCACAGGGACAGAGGGAGGGCACAGGGAGAGAGGTAGGGGACAGGAAGAGAGAGAGGGAGGGCAGAGGGGGAGAGCGGGTGAGCACAGGGAGAGATGGAGGAGGGCACAGGGAGGGAGGGAGGAGGGAACAGGGAGAGAGGGAGGAGGTCACGCGGAGAGAGGGAAGAGGGGACAGGGAGAGAGGGAAGAGGGCACAGGGAGAGAGGGAGGAGGGAACAGGGAGAGAGGGAGAGCACAGGAAGAGAGGGAGGGCACAGGGAGGGAGTGGGCACAGGGAGAGAGGGAGGAGGGCACAGGGAGGGAGTGAGTGGGCACAGGGAGAGAGGGAGGAGGGCACGGGGAGAGAGGGAGGAGGGCACAGGGAGGGAGTGGGCACAGGGAGAGGGAGGAGGGCATGGGGAGAGAGGGAGGAGGGCACAGGGAGGGAGGAGGGCACAGGGACAGAGGGAGGGCACAGGGAGAGTGGGAGGGCACAGGGAGAACGGGAGGAGGGCACAGGGAGAGAGGGAGGAGGGAACAGGGAGAGAGGGAGAGCACAGGAAGAGAGGGAGGAGGGCACGGGGAGAGAGGGAGGAGGGCACAGGGAGAGAGGGAGGGCACAGGGAGAGAGGGAGGAGGGCACAGGGACAGAGGGAGGGCACGGGGAGAGAGGTAGGGGACAGGAAGAGACAGAGGGAGGGCAGAGGGGGAGAGAGGGAGAGCACAGGGAGGGAGGGTGGAGGGCACAGGGAGAGAGGGAGGAGGGCACAGGGAGAGAGGGAGGGCACACGGAGGGAGTGGGCACAGGGAGAGAGGGCGGAGGGCACAGGGAGAGAGGGAGGAGGGAACAGGGAGAGAGGGAGGGCACAGGGAGAGAGGGAAGAGGGAACAGGGAGAGAGGGAGGGCACAGGGAGAGAGGGAAGAGGGAACAGGGAGAGAGGGAGGTAGGGCACAGGGAGAGAGGGAGGAGGGCACAGGGAGGGAGTGGGCACAGGGAGGGAGTGGGCACAGGGAGAGGGGGAGGAGGGCACAGGGAGGGAGTGAGTGGGCACAGGGAGAGAGGGAGGAGGGCACGGGGAGAGAGGGAGGAGGGCACAGGGAGGGAGTGGGCACAGGGAGAGGGAGGAGGGCATGGGGAGAGAGGGAGGAGGGCACAGGGAGGGAGGAGGGCACAGGGACAGAGGGAGGGCACAGGGAGAGTGGGAGGGCACAGGGAGAACGGGAGGAGGGCACAGGGAGAGAGGGAGGAGGGAACAGGGAGAGAGGGAGAGCACAGGAAGAGAGGGAGGAGGGCACGGGGAGAGAGGGAGGAGGGCACAGGGAGAGAGGGAGGGCACAGGGAGAGAGGGAGGAGGGCACAGGGACAGAGGGAGGGCACGGGGAGAGAGGGAGAGCACAGGGAGAGAGGGAGGAGGGCACAGGGACAGAGGGAGGGCACAGGGAGAGAGGTAGGGGACAGGAAGAGAGAGAGGGAGGGCAGAGGGGGAGAGTGGGAGAGCACAGGGAGAGAGGGAGGAGGGCACAGGGACAGAGGGAGGGCACAGGAAGAGTGGGAGGGCACAGGGAGAGAGGGAGGAGGGCACAGGGAGGGAGGGAGGAGGGAACATGGAGAGAGGGAGGAGGTCACAGGGAGAGAGGGAAGAGGGGACAGGGAGAGAGGGAAGAGGGCACAGGGAGAGAGGGAGGAGAACATGGGGAGAGAGGGAAGATGGAACAGGGAGAGAGGGAGGGAGGAACCGGGAGAGAGGGAGGGAGGAACAGGGAGAGAGGGAGGAGGGCATGGGGAGAGAGGGAAGAGGGAACAGGGAGAGAGGGAGTGGCCACAGGGAGAGAGGGAGGAGGGCATGGGGAGAGAGGGAAGATGGAACAGGGAGAGAGGGCGGGAGGAACAGGGAGAGAGGGAGGAGGGCATGGGGAGAGAGGGAAGAGGGAACAGGGAGAGAGGGAGGGAGGAACAGGGAGAGAGGGAGGGCACAGGGTGAGAGGGAGGAGGGAACAGGAGAGAGGGAGGAGGGCATGGGGAGAGTGGGAGGAGGGCATGGGGAGAGAGGGAAGAGGGAACAGGGAGAGAGGGAGGGAGGGCACGGGGAGAGAGGGAGGGAGGGCACAGGGAGAGAGGGAGGGCACAGGGAGAGAGGGAGGGCACAAGGAGAGAGGGAGGAGGGCACAAGGAGGGAGGGAGGGCGCAGGGAGGGAGGGAGGAGGGCACAGGGAGATAGGGAGGAGGGCACAGGGAGAGAGGGAGGAAGGAACAGGGAGAAAGTAATGGAAGGCACTGGGAGAGAGGGTGGGCACGGGGAGAGAGGGAGGGCACAGGGAGAGAGGGAGGGCACGGGGAGAGAGGGTGGGCACAGGGAGAGAGGGAGGGCATGGGGAGAGAGGGAGGGCACAGGGAGTGAGGGAGGTAGGGCACGGGGAGAGAGGGCACAGGGAGTGAGGGAGGGCACAGGGAGAGAGGGAGGAGGGCACAGGGAGAGAGCGAGGAGGGCACAGGGAGAGAGGGAGGAGGGCATGGGGAGAGAGGGCAGAGGGAACAGGGAGAGAGGGAGGAGGGCACAGGGAGAGAGGGAGGATGGCATGGGGAGAGAGGGAACAGGAAGCGCGGGAGGACACAGGGAGAGAGGGAGGAGGGCACAGGGAGAGAGGGTGGGCACAGGGAGAGAGGGAGGGAGGGCACGGGGAGAGAGGGAGGAAGGAACAAGGAGAGAGTAATGTAAGGCACTGGGAGAGAGGGTGGGCACAGAGAGAGAGGGAGGGCACAGGGAGAGAGGGTGGGCACAGAGAGAGAGGGAGGGCACAGGGAGAGAGAGAGGGCACAGGGAGAGAGGGTGGGCACAGGGAGAGAGGGAGGGCACAGGGAGAGAGGGAGGGCACAGGGAGAGAGGGAGGGCACAGGGAGTGAGGGAGTGAGGGAGGGCACGGGGAGAGAGGGAGGAGGGAACAGGGAGAGAGGGAGTGGGCACAGGGAGAGCGGGAGGGAGGGCACGGGGAGAGAGGGAGGGCACAGGGAGGGAGTGGGCACAGGGAGAGAGGGAGGAGGGCACGCGGAGAGAGGGAGGAGGGCACAGGGAGGGAGGGAGTGGGCACAGGGAGAGAGGGAGGAGGGCACGGGGAGAGAGGGAGGAGGGCACAGGGACAGAGGGAGGGCACAGGGAGAGTGGGAGGGCACAGGGAGAGAGGGAGGAGGGCACAGGGAGGGAGGGAGGAGGGAACAGGGAGAGAGGGAGGAGGTCACGCGGAGAGAGGGAAGAGGGGACAGGGAGAGAGGGAAGAGGGCACAGGGAGAGAGGGAGGAGGGAACAGGGAGAGAGGGAGAGCACAGGAAGAGAGGGAGGAGGGCACGGGGAGAGAGGGAGGAGGGCACAGGGAGAGAGGGAGGAGGGCACAGGGACAGAGGGAGGGCACGGGGAGAGAGGTAGGGGACAGGAAGAGAGGGAGGGAGGGCAGAGGGGGAGAGAGGGAGAGCACAGGGAGGGAGGGAGGAGGGCACAGGGAGAGAGGGAGGAGGGCACAGGGACAGAGGGAGGGCACAGGGAGAGTGGGAGGGCACATGGAGAGAGGGAGGGCACAGGGAGAGTGGGAGGGCACAGGGAGAGAGGGAGGAGGGCACAGGGAGGGAGGGAGAGGGAACAGGGAGAGAGGGAGGAGGTCACGCAGAGAGAGGGAAGAGGGCACAGGGAGAGAGGGAGGAGGGCATGGGGAGAGAGGGAAGAGACAACAGGGAGAGAGGGAGGGAGGGCACTGGGAGAGAGGGAGGAGGGCACAGGGAGTGAGAGAGGAGGGCACAGGGAGAGAGGGAGTGGGCACAGGGAGAGAGGGAGGACGGCATGGGGAGAGAGGGAAGATGGAACAGGGAGAGAGGGAGGGAGGAACAGGGAGAGAGGGAGGGAGGAACAGGGAGAGAGGGAGGAGGGCATGGGGAGAGAGGGAAGAGGGAACAGGGAGAGAGGGAGGGAGGAACAGGGAGAGAGGGAGGGCACAGGGTGAGAGGGAGGAGGGCATGGGGAGAGAGGGAAGAGGGAACAGGGAGAGAGGGAGGAGGGCATGGGGAGAGAGGGAAGAGGGAACAGGGAGAGAGGGAGAGAGGGCACGGGGAGAGAGGGAGGGCACAGGGAGAGAGGGAGGGCACAGGGAGAGAGGGAGGAGGGCACAAGGAGGGAGGGAGGGCGCAGGGAGGGAGGAGGGCACAGGGAGATAGGGAGGAGGGCACAGGGAGAGAGGGAGGAAGGAACAGGGAGAAAGTAATGGAAGGCACTGGGAGAGAGGGTGGGCACGGGGAGAGAGGGAGGGCACAGGGAGAGAGGGAGGGCACGGGGAGAGAGGGTGGGCACAGGGAGAGAGGGAGGGCATGGGGAGAGAGGGAGGGCACAGGGAGTGAAGGAGGTAGGGCACGGGGAGAGAGGGCACAGGGAGTGAGGGAGGGAGGGCACGGGGAGAGAGGGAGGAGGGCACAGGGAGAGAGCGAGGAGGGCACAGGGAGAGAGGGAGGAGGGCATGGGGAGAGAGGGCAGAGGGAACAGGGAGAGAGGGAGGAGGGCACAGGGAGAGAGGGAGGATGGCATGGGGAGAGAGGGAACAGGAAGCGAGGGAGGACACAGGGAGAGAGGGAGGAGGGCACAGGGAGAGAGGGTGGGCACAGGGAGAGAGGGAGGAGGGAACAGGAGAGAGGGAGAAGGGCACAGGGAGAGAGGAAGGGCACAGGGAGAGAGAGAGGAGGGCATGGGGAGAGAGGGAAGAGGGAACAGGGAGAGAGGCAGGAGGGCACAGGGAGAGAGGGAGTGGGCACAGGGAGAGAGGGAGGAGGGCATGGGGAGTCAGAAGAGGGAACAGTGAGAGAGGGAGGAGGGCACAGGGAGAGAGGGAGTGGGCACAGGGAGGGAGGGAGTGGGCACAGGGAGAGAGGGAGGGCACGGGGAGAGAGGGAGGGAGGGCACGGGGAGAGAGGGAGGAAGGAACAAGGAGTGAGTAATGTAAGGCACTGGGAGAGAGGGTTGGCACGGGGAGAGAGGGAGGGCACAGAGAGAGAGGGAGGGCACAGGGAGGGCACAGGGAGAGAGGGTGGGCACGGGGAGAGAGGGAGGGCACAGGGAGAGAGGGAGGGCACAGGGAGAGAGGGAGGGCACAGGGAGTGAGGGAGTGAGGGAGGGCACGGGGAGAGAGGGAGGAGGGAACAGGGAGAGAGGGAGTGGGCACAGGGAGAGCGGGAGGGAGGGCATGGGGAGAGAGGGAGGAGGGAACAGGGAGAGAGGGAGGGAGGGCATGGGGAGAGAGGAAGGAAGGAACAGGGTGAGAGGGTGTGGGCACAGGGAGAGAGAGAGGAAGGGCACGGGAAGAGAGGGAGGAGGGAACAGGGAGAGAGGGAGGAGGGAACAGGGAGAGAGGGAGGAGGGAACAGGGAGTGTGGGAGGAGGGCAAAGGGAGAGAGGGAGAGGGCACAGGGAGAGAGGGAGTGCACAGGGAGTGAGGAGGGCACGGGGAGAGAGGGAGGGCACAGGGAGTGAGGAGGGCACGGGGAGAGAGGGAGGGCACAGGGAGTGAGGAGGGCACGGGGAGAGAGGGAGGGAGAGCACGGGGAGAGAGGGAGGAGGGCACGGGGAGAGAGGGCAGAGGGCACAGGGAGAGAGGGTGGAGGGCACGGGGAGAGAGGGCAGAGGGCACAGGGAGAGAGGGAGTGCACAGGGAGTGAGGAGGGCACGGGGAGAGAGGGAGGGCACAGGGAGTGAGGAGGGCACGGGGAGAGAGGGAGGGCACAGGGAGTGAGGAGGGCACGGGGAGAGAGGGAGGGAGAGCACGGGGAGAGAGGGAGGAGGGCACGGGGAGAGAGGGCAGAGGGCACAGGGAGAGAGGGTGGAGGGCACGGGGA
This sequence comes from Chiloscyllium plagiosum, assembly GCF_037043375.1. Classification (NCBI taxonomy): domain Eukaryota; kingdom Metazoa; phylum Chordata; class Chondrichthyes; order Orectolobiformes; family Hemiscylliidae; genus Chiloscyllium; species Chiloscyllium plagiosum. The sequence continues at coordinate 4,518,008 of NW_028270163.1, read as the reverse complement.
GAGAGGGAGGGCACAGGGAGCGAGGGAGGGCACAGGGAGAGAGGGAGGGCACAGGGAGTGAGGGAGAAGGGCACAGGGAGAGAGGGAGAGCACAGGGAGAGAGGGAGGAGGGCACGGTGAGAGAGGGAGGAGGGCACAGGGAGAGAGAGGGAGGAGGGCATGGGGAGAGAAGGAAGAGGGAACAGGGAGAGAGGGAGCAGGTCACGGGGAGAGAGGGAGGAGGGAACAGGGAGAGAGGGAGAGCACAGGAAGAGAGGGAGGAGGGCACGGGGAGAGAGGGAGGAGGGCACAGGGAGAGAGAGGGAGGAGGGCATGGGGAGAGAAGGAAGAGGGAACAGGGAGAGAGGGAGGAGGTCACGGGGAGAGAGGGAAGAGGGAACAGGGAGAGAGGGAGGGATGGAAACAGGGAGAGAGGGAGGGATGGAAACATGGAGAGAGGGAGGGCACAGGGAGAGAGGGAGTGATCAGGAGAGAGGGAGGAGGGCACAGGGAGAGAGAGAGTGGGCACAGGGAGAGAGGGAGGAGGGCACGGGGAGAGAGGGAGGAGGGCACAGGGAGAGAGAGGGAGGAGGGCATGGGGAGAGAAGGAAGAGGGAACAGGGAGAGAGGGAGGAGGTCACAGGGAGAGAGGGAAGAGGGAACAGGGAGAGAGGGAGGGAGGGAAACAGGGAGAGAGGGAGGGAGGGAAACAGGGAGAGAGGGAGGGCACAGGGAGAGAGGGAGGAGGGCACAGGGAGAGAGGGTGGGCACAGGGAGAGAAGGAGGAGGGAACAGGAGAGAGGGAGGAGGGCACAGGGAGAGAGGGAGTGGGCACAGGGAGAGAGGGAGGAGGGCATGTGGAGAGAGGGAAGAGGGAACAGGGAGAGTGGGAGGGAGGGCACAGGAAGAGAGGGAGGCCACAAGGAGGGAGGGAGGAGGGCACGGGGAGATAGGGAGGGCACAGAGAGCGAGGCAGGGCACAGGGAGGGAGGGAGGAGGGCACAGGGAGAGAGGGAGGAGATCACGGGGAGAGAGGGAAGACGGAACAGGGAGAGAGGGAGGGATGGAAACAGGGAGAGAGGGAGGGCACAGGGAGAGAGGTAGGAGGGCACAGGGAGAGAGGGTGGGCACAGGGAGAGAGGGAGGAGGTCACGCGGAGAGAGGGAAGAGGGCACAGGGAGAGAGGGAGGAGGGCATGGGGAGAGAGGGAAGAGACAACAGGGAGAGAGGGAGGGAGGGCACAGGGAGAAAGGGAGGAGTGCACAGGGAGTGAGAGAGGAGGGCACAGGGAGAGAGGGAGTGGGCACAGGGAGAGAGGGAGGACGGCATGGGGAGAGAGGGAAGATGGAACAGGGAGAGAGGGAGGGAGGAACAGGGAGAGAGGGAGGGAGGAACAGGGAGAGAGGGAGGAGGGCATGGGGAGAGAGGGAAGAGGGAACAGGGAGAGAGGGAGGGAGGAACAGGGAGAGAGGGAGGGCACAGGGTGAGAGGGAGGAGGGCACAGGAGAGAGGGAGGAGGGCATGGGGAGAGAGGGAAGAGGGAACAGGGAGAGAGGGAGGAGGGCATGGGGAGAGAGGGAAGAGGGAACAGGCAGAGAGGGAGAGAGGGCACGGGGAGAGAGGGAGGGCACAGGGAGAGAGGGAGGGCACAGGGAGAGAGGGAGGAGGGCACAAGGAGGGAGGGAGGGCGCAGGGAGGGAGGGAGGAGGGCACAGGGAGATAGGGAGGAGGGCACAGGGAGAGAGGGAGGAAGGAACAGGGAGAAAGTAATGGAAGGCACTGGGAGAGAGGGTGGGCACGGGGAGAGAGGGAGGGCACAGGGAGAGAGGGAGGGCACGGGGAGAGAGGGAGGATGGCATGGGGAGAGAGGGAACAGGAAGCGAGGGAGGACACAGGGCGAGAGGGAGGAGGGCACAGGGAGAGAGGGTGGGCACAGGGAGAGAGGGAGGAGGGAACAGGAGAGAGGGAGAAGGGCACAGGGAGAGAGGAAGGGCACAGGGAGAGAGAGAGGAGGGCATGGGGAGAGAGGGAAGAGGGAACAGGGAGAGAGGCAGGAGGGCACAGGGAGAGAGGGAATGGGCACAGGGAGAGAGGGAGGAGGGCATGGGGAGTCAGAAGAGGGAACAGTGAGAGAGGGAGGAGGGCACAGGGAGAGAGGGAGTGGGCACAGGGAGGGAGGGAGTGGGCACAGGGAGAGAGGGAGGGCACGGGGAGAGAGGGAGGGAGGGCACGGGGAGAGAGGGAGGGCACAGGGAGAGAGGGTGGGCACGGGGAGAGAGGGAGGGCACAGGGAGAGAGGGTGGGCACGGGGAGAGAGGGAGGGCACAGGGAGAGAGGGAGGGCACAGGGAGAGAGGGAGGGCACAGGGAGAGAGGGAGGGCACAGGGAGTGAGGGAGTGAGGGAGGGCACGGGGAGAGAGGGAGGGCACAGAGAGAGAGGGAGGGCACAGGGAGAGAGGGAGGGCACAGGGAGAGAGGGTGGGCACGGGGAGAGAGGGAGGGCACAGGGAGAGAGGGAGGGCACAGGGAGAGAGGGAGGGCACAGGGAGTGAGGGAGGGCACGGGGAGAGAGGGAGGAGGGAACAGGGAGAGAGGGAGTGGGCACAGGGAGAGCAGGAGGGAGGGCATGGGGAGAGAGGGAGGAGGGAACAGGGAGAGAGGGAGGGAGGGCATGGGGAGAGAGGAAGGAAGGAACAGGGTGAGAGGGTGTGGGCACAGGGAGAGAGAGAGGGAGGGCACGGGGAGAGAGGGAGGAGGGAACAGGGAGAGAGGGAGGAGGGAACAGGGAGTGTGGGAGGAGGGCAAAGGGAGAGAGGGAGAGGGCACAGGGAGAGAGGGAGTGCACAGGGAGTGAGGAGGGCACGGGGAGAGAGGGAGGGCACAGGGAGTGAGGAGGGCACGGGGAGAGAGGGAGGGAGAGCACGGGGAGAGAGGGAGGAGGGCACGGGGAGAGAGGGCAGAGGGCACAGGGAGAGAGGGTGGAGGGCACGGGGAGAGAGGGAGGGCACAGGGAGCGAGGGAGGGCACAGGGAGAGAGGGAGGGCACAGGGAGTGAGGGAGAAGGGCACAGGGAGAGAGGGAGAGCACAGGGAGAGATGGAGGAGGGCACGGTGAGAGAGGGAGGAGGGCACAGGGAGAGAGAGGGAGGAGGGCATGGGGAGAGAAGGAAGAGGGAACAGGGAGAGAGGGAGCAGGTCACGGGGAGAGAGGGAGGAGGGAACAGGGAGAGAGGGAGAGCACAGGAAGAGAGGGAGGAGGGCACGGGGAGAGAGGGAGGAGGGCACAGGGAGAGAGAGGGAGGAGGGCATGGGGAGAGAAGGAAGAGGGAACAGGGAGAGAGGGAGGAGGTCACGGGGAGAGAGGGAAGAGGGAACAGGGAGAGAGGGAGGGATGGAAACAGGGAGAGAGGGAGGGATGGAAACATGGAGAGAGGGAGGGCACAGGGAGAGAGGGAGTGATCAGGAGAGAGGGAGGAGGGCACAGGGAGAGAGAGAGTGGGCACAGGGAGAGAGGGAGGAGGGCACAGGGAGAGAGGGAAGAGGGAACAGGGAGAGAGGGAGGGAGGGAAACAGGGAGAGAGGGAGGGAGGGAAACAGGGAGAGAGGGAGGGCACAGGGAGAGAGGGAGGAGGGCACAGGGAGAGAGGGTGGGCACAGGGAGAGAAGGAGGAGGGAACAGGAGAGAGGGAGGAGGGCACAGGGAGAGAGGGAGGCAGGGCACAGGGAGGGAGGGAGGAGGGCACAGGGAGATAGGGAGGAGGGCATGGGGAGAGAGGGAACAGGGAACAGGGAGAGAGGGAGGAGGTCACGGGGAGAGAGGGAGGAGGGCACAGGGCGAGAGGGAGTGGGCACAGGGAGAGAGGGAGGGAGGGCACAGGGAGAGAGGGAGGAAGGCACAGGGCGAGAGGGAGTGGGCACAGGGAGAGAGGGAGGAGGGCATGGGGAGAGAAGGAAGAGGGAACAGGGAGAGAGGGAGGAGGTCACAGGGAGAGAGGGATAAGGGAACAGGGAGAGAGGGAGGGAGGGAAACAGGGAGAGAGGGAGGGCACAGGGAGAGAGGGAGGAGGGCACAGGGAGAGAGGGTGGGCACAGGGAGAGAGGGAGGAGGGAACAGGAGAGAGGGAGGAGGGCACAGGGAGAGAGGGAGTGGGCACAGGGAGAGAGGGAGGAGGGCATGTGGAGAGAGGGAAGAGGGAACAGGGAGAGAGGGAGGGAGGGCACAGGAAGAGAGGGAGGCCACAAGGAGGGAGGGAGGAGGGCACGGGGAGATAGGGAGGGCACAGAGAGCGAGGCAGGGCACAGGGAGGGAGGGAGGAGGGCACAGGGAGATAGGGAGGAGGGCATGGGGAGAGAGGGAACAGGGAACAGGGAGAGAGGGAGGAGGTCACGGGGAGAGAGGGAGGAGGGCACAGGGCGAGAGGGAGTGGGCACAGGGAGAGAGGGAGGGAGGGCACAGGGAGAGAGGGAGGAAGGCACAGGGCGAGAGGGAGTGGGCACAGGGAGAGAGGGAGGAGGGCATGGGGAGAGAGGGAAGAGGGAACAGGGAGAGAAGGAGGGAGGAACAGGGAGAGAGGGAGGAGGGCATGGAGAGAGAGGGAAGAGGTAACTGGGAGAGAGGGAGGGAGGAACAGGGAGGGAGGGTGGGCACAGGGAGATAGGGAGGAGGGCACAGGGAGAGAGGGAGGAGGGCACAGGGAGAGAGGGAGGAGGGAACAGGGAGAGAGGGTGGAGGGCACAGGGAGAGAGGGAGGAGGGAATAGGGAGAGAGGGAGGAGGGCACAGGGAGAGAGGGAGTGGGCACAGGGAGAGAGGGAGAGAGGGCATGGGGAGAGAGGGAGGAGGGAATAGGGAGAGAGGGAGGAGGGCACAGGGAGAGAGGGAGGGCACAGGGAGAGAGGGAGGAGGCCACAGGGAGGGAGGGAGGAGGGCACAGGGAGATAGGGTGGAGGGCACAGGGAGAGAGGGAGGGCACAGGGAGAGAGGGAGGGCACAGGGAGTGAGGGAGGGAGGGCATGGGGAGAGAGGGAGGAGGGAACAGGGAGAGAGGGAATGGGCACCGGGAGAGAGGGTGGGCACAGGGAGAGAGGGTGTGCACAGGGAGAGAGGGTGGGCACGGGGAGAGAGGGAGGGCACAGGGAGAGAGGGAGGGCACAGGGAGTGAGGGAGGGAGGACACGGGGAGAGAGGGAGGAGGGAACAGGGAGAGAGGGAGTGGGCACAGGGAGAGAGGGAGGGAGGGCACGGGGAGAGAGGGAGGAGGGAACAGGGAGAGAGGGAGGGAGGGCACGGGGAGAGAGGAAGGAACATGGAGAGAGGGAGGAGGGAGCAGGGAGAGAGGGTGGGAGGGAGGAGGGAACGGGGAGTGAGGGAGGAGGGCACGGGGAGAGAGGGAGGGCACAGGGAGAGAGGGAGGGCACAGGGAGTGAGGGAGGAGGGCACGGGGAGAGAGGGAGGGCACAGGGAGAGAGGGAGGGCACAGGGAGTGAGGGAGGAGGGCACGGGGAGAGAGGGAGGGCACAGGGAGAGAGGGAGGAGGGCACAGGGAGAGAGGGAGGAGGGCACAGGGAGAGAGGGAGGGCACAGGGAGAGAGGGAGGAGGGCATGGGGAGAGAGGTAAGAGGGAACAGGGAGAGAGGGAGGTGGGCACAGGGAGAGAGGGAGTGGGCACAGGGAGAGAGGGAGTGGGCAATGGGAGAGAGGGAGGAGGGCATGGGGAGAGAGGTAAGAGGGAACAGGGAGAGAGGGAGGTGGGCACGGGGAGAGAGGGAGGGCACAGGGAGAGAGGGAGGGCACAGGGAGTGAGGGAGGGAGGGCACGGGGAGAGAGGGAGGAGGGAACAGGGAGAGAGGGAGTGGGCACAGGGAGAGAGGGAGGGAGGGCACGGGGAGAGAGGGAGGAGTGAACAGGGAGAGAGGGAGGGAGGGCACGGGGAGAGAGGGAGGAGGGAACAGGGAGAGAGGGTGGGAGGGAGGAGGGAACGGGGAGTGAGGGAGAGAGGGAGGAGGGAACGGGGAGTGAGGGTGGAGGGCAAAGGGAGAGAGGGAGGGAGAGCAAATGGAGAGAGAGAGGGAGGGCACAGGGAGTGAGGGAGGAGGGCACAGGGAGAGAGGGAGGGCACAGGGAGAGAGGGTGGGCACAGGGAGTGAGGGAGGAGGGCACAGGGAGAGAGGGAGGGCACAGGGAGTGAGGGAGGAGGGCACGGGGAGAGAGGGAGGGCACAGGGAGTGAGGGAGGAGGGCATGGGGCGTTACAGTCCTAACTGATCCAGTCCCTTCAGTTTTTGGTGGGACGGCCCATGAGAGGGAGGGCACGGGGAGAGAGGAAGGAACATGGAGAGAGGGAGGAGGGAGCAGGGAGAGAGGGTGGGAGGGAGAAGGGAACGGGGAGTGAGGGAGGAGGGCACGGGGAGAGAGGGAGGGCACAGGGAGAGAGGGTGGGCACAGGGAGTGAGGGAGGAGGGCACGGGGAGAGAGGGAGGGCACTGGGAGAGAGGGAGGAGGGAACAGGGAGAGAGGGAGGAGGGCACGGGGAGAGAGGGTGGAGTGCACAGGGAGAGAGGGAGGGCACAGGGAGAGAGGGAGCAGGGCACAGTGAGAGAGGGAGGGCACAGGGAGAGAGGGAGGAGGGCACGGGGAGAGAGGGTGGAGTGCACAGGGAGAGAGGGAGGGCACAGGGAGTGAGGGAGGAGGGCACGGGGAGAGAGGGAGGGCACAGGGAGTGAGGGAGGAGGGCATGGGGCGTTACAGTCCTAACTGATCCAGTCCCTTCAGTTTTTGGTGGGACGGCCCATGAGAGCAAGGCCAGAGGGTGGTGCCATAGCGTGGCTCAGCGTGAAAGAAAAATGATCAGCTGAAAGGTGGAAGGTCATGTGGGGCAAAGGGCAGTATTCAATTGAGACTTACAGAAAACTGAGAGGCCAGGTAGAGTGGATGTGGAGATGTTTCCACGAGTAGGAGAGACTAAGACCCGAGGGCACAGCCTCAGAGTGAAGAGACCGACCTTTCTGAACTGATATGAGGAGGAATTTCTTCTGCCAGAGGGTGGGGAATCTGTGGAACTCATTGCCGCACAGGTCTGTGGAGACCAAGTCGTTGGGTGTACTTAAGACAGAGATGGAGAGGTTCTTGATGAGGAAGGGGATCAAGGGTTACAGGAAGAAGGCAGGAGAATGGAGTTGAGAGACATATCAACCATGCTAGAATGGAGGAATAGACGTGATGGGCCAAATGGCCTAATTCTGCTCCTATGTCTTATGGTCATTGTGGGTTCACGTAAAACCGGCCTCAACCTGTCAGGATTGTGTGGACATCAGCAAGTGCCGGGGTCGCCGTGGTAACCAGAAACCACTGGAGTCTTCACCGAGAGTTCTCCCTCAGTTACACAGGGAGAGCCCACAGCAAAATGTCACAGCCTGGAGTGCTGTCCTCTTCAAACAGAGGGGCAGCCAGTGAGGGCAAGTGCTTCCTGGTGGGGGCTTGGTGTTACAGTACCAGGTACTGTCGGGCTGAATGGACAGGCTTTGATGGGGGGGGGGGAAGAGGCTAATCTGAGGAGGCTTTCAAGGCAGAGAGAGAGAGAGAGCGAGAGAGAGAGAGAGAGAGAGAGAGGTCATTGATTCACCAGCAGTGTCCCCTCACTCCCAGCCTGGACTACTGCAGCACTGCAGTTGTAACTTGGAGTGGTTTGGAATCAGGGGGGGGGGCAGGTTGTGAGCTCAAATCCAGCCAGAGTAGCTAGGGGTGATTAGAATTTATAGAATCCCTACAGTGTGTAAACAGGCCCAACATGTCCACACTGACCCCTGAAGGGTATCCCACCCACCTACACCTATTACACTACATTTCCCTCTGACTAATGCAGCTAACCCACACATCCCTGAACACTACGGGCAATTTAGCATGGCCAATTCACCTGACCTGCACATCTTTGGACTGTGGGAGGAAACCGGAGCACCCGGAGGAAACCCACGCAGACACGGGGAGAACAGCCAGGGAATTCCTAGAGGCATGGCACTCATCCACAGATTCAATCAATAAGCACATCGACCTGGACCCAATATACCGACCACTGCAACGGACAGCTGGAGCTGACAACCGGAAGCGGCAGATTCAAACCACTATAAATGCCGGAGGCTCCCAAGCACTGAGGATGTCACCTAGACAGGGGGCGAAACGTCTGCAACACAAACTCCCAGCTCGGCGAACACAACCACAACAACGAGCACCCGAGCTACAAATCTTCTCACAAACTTTGAACAAGGGGAGAATGTGCAAACTCCACACAGACAGTGGCCCGAGAGTGGAATCAAACCCAGGTCACTGATGCTGTGAGGCAGCAATGCTAACCCCTGAGCCACCATGCCACCAATTAATCAATGAGTCTGAATAACATTTAATAATGACCAGGAAACAACTGGGTTGTCACAAAGATAGGTCAGGTCCACCTGGAAAACCCTCTCTGAAGAAGGTTGTGTATTGTCTATGTCACCCTCTCTAACCTCAGGGTGTCCCTAACTCGGGGTGTCCATTCAGTGTAAGCTCCCTGGTGTGTAGCCACTGCTCCCAGTTAATGTCTGCACAGCACAGTCCCACAAACAAAAGTGACTTGATAATGAGTTTCTCAGTGATGCTTCGTAAAGGGATGAATAATGATCAGGAGACCAGGAAGAACCCCCTTACTTATCTTTTAAATGGTGCCATGGGATCCATCACAGCTCTCCAAGAGGGCAGGAGAAGTGTTTGTTTAACTTACTGCTTCCAGCTGGCATCCCTTCCTCTGTGCTTCATAAGACCTGGGTTGCCCTAAAACACTCGCTGGTGCCTGTCCCGATCTTCACACCTCAATCGCTGAATCCCCGGGTTGTAAAGTCGTGGGTCCTCCAGTGGGAGTGATGCCATGGGTGCTCTGCAAGGCAGAGTGTGCTGGTGGAGCTCCCCTGGCAGTGTTTCACCCAAGGGATCAAGAGTACCTTTAATCAGAGAATAAACAGTGGTCACACAAATAGTCTGATTGCCCCCTTTTCACAACAACGATGAACGAAGGAACACTTATTCTGGAAATCCTGTGAGACACCTCACCTTCCATAATGAGGCATTCCCTGGTCAAGAATAAGCCATCTAAATCTCAGTCAGAGCTACCTGTTAGAATAGATTAATTACTTGCAGTGTGGAAACAGGCCCTTCGGCCCAACAGGTTCACACCGACCCGCCGAAGCACAACCCACCCAGACCCATTCCCCAACATTTACCCCTTACCTAACACTATGGGCAATTTAGCATGGCCAATTTACCTGACCTGCGCATTTTTGGATTGTGGGAGGAAACCAGAGCACCCGGAGGAAATCCATGCAGACACAGGGCAAACTCCACACAGTCAGTTGCCTGAGGCAGGAATTGAATCCAGGTCTCTGGCGCTGTGAGGCAGCAGTGCTAACCACTGTGCCACCCACTCCGTTACACAAAGATATGTCCATGCATCCGTGTATATATGCGGGTGTTTGTGAGTGTGTGCTTGAGTGAGTCTATGTCTATGTGAGTGTTTGTGGGTGTGTGAATGCTTGCACATATGGTGGTGCAGTGGTTGGCACTGCTGCCTCACAGCGCCAGGGACCTGGGGTCCATTTGGCCCACTGTCTGTGTGGAGCTTGTGCATTCTCCCTCTGTCCGCTTGGGTTTTCTCCAACTGCTCTGGTTTCCTCCTATGTGCAGGCTAGGTGGATGAGCCGTGGGAAAAGCAAGGTTACAGGGATAGGGTAGAGGGGTGGGTCTGGGTGGGATTCTCTTCTGAGGGTCAGTGTGGGCTGAGTGGCCTGTTTCCCCACTGGAGGGATTCTATATAGGATGAAGGTAGTTGGTCTATGAACTGTGGTATTCCACAAGGATGAGTTCTGGAACTGGTGAGAATGTGTGAAAATGAATACGTGTAAACGTGCAAATATTCTTTCTTTCATCAGATGTGGGGCTTGCTGGCTGGCCCAGTTTTTGTGGATCATCCCCTCAGAGGGCTAGTAAGAATCAGCCATTTTGTTGTGGGGCTGGATGGAGGGTGAACCAAATAAGGACGCAGATTTCCTTCCCTAAAGATAAAGAACGGATCAGATAGATTTTTACAACAGTGATCGTTTTCAGTCACCATAGCTCAGACTGGTTTTAAATTCCAATCTTTTGGTTCAAAAGTAGAAATTGCTGAAAAAGATCCGCAGGTCTGGCAGCATCTGGTGAGAGAAATGACAGTTAATTCAAAGTTTGTGAGAAGATTTGTGGCTCGGGTGCACGTTGTTGTGGTTCTGTTCGCCGAGCTGGAAATTTTTGCTGCAAACATTTCGTCCCCTGTCTAGGTGACATCCTCAGTGCTTGGGAGCCTCCTGTGAAGCGCTTCTGTGGTGTTTCCTCCGGCATTTATAGTGGTTTGAATCTGCCACTTCCGGTTGTCAGTTTCAGCTGTAGTGGCCGGTATATTGGGTCCAGGTCTATGTGTTTGTTGATGGAGTTTGTGGATGAGTGCCATGCTTCTGGGAATTCCCTGGCTGTTCTTTGTTTCACTTGCCCTATAATAGTAGTGTTGTCCCAGTCGAATTCATGTTGCTTGTCATCTGCGTGTGTGGCTACTAGGGATAGCTGGTCGTGTTGTTTCGTGGGCATTCCTGGAAGCATGGCATTCATCCACAAACTCCATCAACAAACACATCGACCTGGACCCAATATACCGGCCACTACAGCTGAAACTGACAACCGGAAGCAGCAGAGACAAACCACTATAAATGCCGGAGGAAACATCACAGAAGCGCTTCAGAGGAGGCTCCCAAGCACTGAGGATGTCACCTAGACAGGGGACGAAACGTTTGCAACACAAATTTCCAGCTCGGTGAACAGAACCACAACAATGAGAGTTAATGTTTTGGTTTCAGTGACCCTTCCTCAGAACTATCTATCTCAATCTCAGATATACTCAATGACCCGGCTTCCACAATGAATTCCATAGATTCACCACTCTCTGGCTGAAGAAGTTTCTCCTTAGCTCCTTTACTCTATGTCCTAGTCTCCCCTACCAATGGAAACAGCTGCCCATCATCCACTCTGTCCAGGACATTCAGTATTCTGTATGTTTCAATTAGATCCCCCCCTCATCCTTCGAAACTCCATCGAGAACAGACCCAGAGGCCTCAAACTCCCCTCATATGTGAAGGTTATCATTCCTGGGACCATTTTCGTGACCCTCCTCTGCACCCGCTCCACAGCCAGTGCATCCTTCCTGAGATATGGGGCCCAAAACTGCACACAATACTCCAAATGCGGCCTGATCAGAGCCTTATTCAGTCTCAGAAGTACATCCCTACTTTTATATTCTATGCCTCTCAAAATAAATGTCATCATTGCATTTGTCTTCCTAACTACTGACTCAAACCGTAAGTTTACCTTGAGAGAATCCTGGACTAGAACTCCCAGACTCTTTGCACTTCAGACATCCCATTTTTCTCCCCATTTAGAAAATAAATCCAGCTGGTGTGGAAGTGGGATTTGAATCAATAATTCAAGAAAACGAGTCCAGAAACTATTCATCATGACACTAACACCTCTGCAGATATGAGAGTATATGTGCTGGTGTATACCGTGTGCCTGTGAGATCACATGCATGCCTCTGTGTGCCACTAGATACTCGGTATGAGTAATTGTGTCTCTGTGTATCTATCTGTCAAAATTAGAGTATATCATTGGTTCTTGGTACCAGTGTTGTCTGCATGTCTGCAAATAGGTGGTTAAATGTGATGGTGTGTTTAACACCCACACTCAGAACACTGTTATCACGCACACCCAGAACACTATTATCACCCACACCCAGACCACTGTTATCACCAACACCCGGAACACTGTTATCACCCACACACAGAACACTGTTATCACCCACACCCAGAACACTGTTATCACCCACACCCAGAACACTGTTATCACCCACACACAGAACACTGTTATCACCCAAACCCACAACACTGTTATCACCCACACCCGGAACACTGTTATCACCCACACACACAACACTGTTATCACCCACACCCACACCTACAACACTGTTATCACCCACACCTGTGACACTGTAATCACCCACACCCACAACACTGTTATCACCCACACATGTAACACTGTAATCACCCACACACACAACACTGCTATCACCCACACACACAATACTGTTATCACTCACACCCAAAACACCATTATCACCCACACCTGTAACACTGTAATCACCCACACACACAACACTGTTATCACCCTCACACACAACACTGTTATCACCCACACCCGGAACACTGTTATCACCCACACACACAACACTGCTATCACCCACACACACAATACTGTTATCACTCACACCCAAAACACCATTATCACCCACACCTGTAACACTGTAATCACCCACACACACAACACTGTTATCACCCTCACACACAACACTGTTATCACCCACACCCGGAACACTGTTATCACCCACACAAAACACTGTTATCACCCACACAAAACACTGTTATCACCCACACCCGGAACACTGTAAACACCCACACGCACAAAACTGTTATCACCCACATCCGGAACACTGCTATCACCCACACCCAGAACACTGTTATCACCCTCACACACAACACTGTTATCACCAACACCCGGAACACCGTTACCACCCACACCCACAACACTGTTATCACCCACACCCGGTACACTGTTATCACCCACACCCACAACACTGTTATCACCCACACCCAGAACACTGTTATCACCCTCACACACAACACTGTTATCACCCACACCCGGAACACAGTTATCACCCACACACACAACACTGTTATCACCCACACCCGGAACACAGTTATCACCCACACACACAACACTGTTATCACCTACACACGGAACACAGTTATCACCCACACACACAACACTGTTATCACACACACCCGGAACACAGTTATCACCCACACACACAACACTGTTATCACCCACACCCGGAACACTGTTATCACCCACACACACAACACTGTTATCACCCACACCCGGAACACTGTTATCACCCACACACACAACACTGTTATCACCCACACCCGGAACACTGTTATCACCCACACACACAACACTGTTATCACCCACACACACAACACTGTTATCACCCACATCCGGAACACTGCTATCACCCACACCCAGAACACTGTTATCACCCACACCCGGAACACTGTTATCACCCACACACACAACACTGTTATCACCCACACCCGGAACACTGTTATCACCCACACACACAACACTGTTATCACCCACACCCGGAACACTGTTATCACTCACACCCGGAACACCAGTATCACCCACACCCACAACACTGTTATCACCCACATCCGGAACACTGCTATCACCCACACCCAGAACACTGTTATCACCCTCACACACAACACTGTTATCACCCACACCCGGAACACTGTAATCACCCACACACACAACACTGTTATCACCCACACACGGAACACAGTTATCACCCACACACACAACACTGTTATCACACACACCCGGAACACAGTTATCACCCACACACACAACACTGTTATCACCCACACCCGGAACACTGTTATCACCCACACACACAACACTGTTATCACCCACACCCGGAACACTGTTATCACCCACACACACAACACTGTTATCACCCACACCCGGAACACTGTTATCACCCACACACACAACACTGTTATCACCCACATCCGGAACACTGCTATCACCCACACCCAGAACACTGATATCACCCACACCCGGAACACTGTTATCACCCACACACACAACACTGTTATCACCCACACCCGGAACACTGTTATCACCCACACACACAACACTGTTATCACCCACACCCGGAACACTGTTATCACTCACACCCGGAACACCAGTATCACCCACACCCACAACACTGTTATCACCCACATCCGGAACACTGCTATCACCCACACCCAGAACACTGTTATCACCCTCACACACAACACTGTTATCACCCACACCCGGAACACTGTAATCACCCACACACACAACACTGTTATCACCCACACCCGGAACACTGTTATCACACACACACACAACAACGTTATCACTCACACACACAACACTGTTATCACCCACACCCGGAACACTGTTATCACACACACACACAACACTGTTATCACCCACACACACAACACTGTTATCACCCACACCCGGAACACTGTTATCACCCACACCCAGAACACTGTTATCACCCACACACACAACACTGTTATCACCCACACCCGGAACACTGTTATCACTCACACACGCAACACTGTTATCACACACACCCGGAACACTGTAATCACCGACACACGGAACACTGTTATCACTCACACACGCAACACTGTTATCACCCACACCCGGAACACTGTTATCACTCACACACGCAACACTGTTATCACACACACCCGGAACACTGTAATCACCCACACCGGAACACTGTTATCACTCACACACGCAACACTGTTATCACACACACCCGGAACACTGTAATCACCGACACACGGAACACTGTTATCACTCACACAGGCAACACTGTTATCACACACACCCGGAACACTGTAATCACCCACACCCGGAACACTGTTATCACTCACACACGCAACACTGTTATCACACACACCCGGAACACTGTTATCACCCACACACACAACACTGTTATCATAAACACACACAACACTGTAATCACCGACACCCGGGACACTGTTATCACCCACACACATAACACTGCTATCACCCACACACACAACACTGTTATCACCCACACCCGGAACACTATTATCACACACACACACAACACTGTTATCACGCACACCCGGAACACTATTATCACACACACACACAACACTGTTATCACCCACACCCGGAACACTGCTATCACCCACACCCAGAACACTGTTATCACCCTCACACACAACACTGTTATCACCCACACCCGGAACACAGTTAGCACCCACACACACAACACTGTTATCACCCACACCCGGAACACAGTTATCACCCACACACACAACACTGTTATCACCCACACACGGAACACAGTTATCACCCACACACACAACACTGTTATCACCCTCACACACAACACTGTTATCACCCACACACACAACACTGTTATCACCCACACCCGGAACACTGTTATCACCCACACACACAACACTGTTATCACCCACACCCGGAACACTGTTATCACCCACACAAACAACACTGTTATCACCCACACCCGGAACACTGTTATCACCCACACACACAACACTGTTATCACCCACACACACAACACTGTTATCACCCACATCCGGAACACTGCTATCACCCACACCCAGAACACTGTTATCACCCACACCCGGAACACTGTTATCACCCACACACACAACACTGTTATCACCCACACCCGGAACACTGTTATCACCCACACACACAACACTGTTATCACCCACACCCGGAACACTGTTATCACTCACACCCGGAACACCAGTATCACCCACACCCACAACACTGTTATCACCCACATCCGGAACACTGCTATCACCCACACCCAGAACACTGTTATCACCCTCACACACAACACTGTTATCACCCACACCCGGAACACTGTAATCACCCACACACACAACACTGTTATCACCCACACACGGAACACAGTTATCACCCACACACACAACACTGTTATCACACACACCCGGAACACAGTTATCACCCACACACACAACACTGTTATCACCCACACCCGGAACACTGTTATCACCCACACACACAACACTGTTATCACCCACACCCGGAACACTGTTATCACCCACACACACAACACTGTTATCACCCACACCCGGAACACTGTTATCACCCACACACACAACACTGTTATCACCCACATCCGGAACACTGCTATCACCCACACCCAGAACACTGTTATCACCCACACCCGGAACACTGTTATCACCCACACACACAACACTGTTATCACCCACACCCGGAACACTGTTATCACCCACACACACAACACTGTTATCACCCACACCCGGAACACTGTTATCACTCACACCCGGAACACCAGTATCACCCACACCCACAACACTGTTATCACCCACATCCGGAACACTGCTATCACCCACACCCAGAACACTGTTATCACCCTCACACACAACACTGTTATCACCCACACCCGGAACACTGTAATCACCCACACACACAACACTGTTATCACCCACACCCGGAACACTGTTATCACACACACACACAACAACGTTATCACTCACACACACAACACTGTTATCACCCACACCCGGAACACTGTTATCACACACACACACAACACTGTTATCACCCACACACACAACACTGTTATCACCCACACCCGGAACACTGTTATCACCCACACCCAGAACACTGTTATCACCCACACACACAACACTGTTATCACCCACACCCGGAACACTGTTATCACTCACACACACAACACTGTTATCACACACACCCGGAACACTGTAATCACCGACACACGGAACACTGTTATCACTCACACACGCAACACTGTTATCACCCACACCCGGAACACTGTTATCACTCACACACGCAACACTGTTATCACACACACCTGGAACACTGTAATCACCCACACCGGAACACTGTTATCACTCACACACGCAACACTGTTATCACACACACCCGGAACACTGTAATCACCGACACACGGAACACTGTTATCACTCACACAGGCAACACTGTTATCACACACACCCGGAACACTGTAATCACCCACACCCGGAACACTGTTATCACTCACACACGCAACACTCTTATCACACACACCCGGAACACTGTTATCACCCACACACACAACACTGTTATCATAAACACACACAACACTGTAATCACCGACACCCGGGACACTGTTATCACCCACACACATAACACTGCTATCACCCACACACACAACACTGTTATCACCCACACCCGGAACACTATTATCACACACACACACAACACTGTTATCACGCACACCCGGAACACTATTATCACACACACACACAACACTGTTATCACCCACACCCGGAACACTGTTATCACCCACACACACAACACTGTTATCACCTACACCCAGAACACTGTTATCGCCCACACCCAGAACAGTGTTATCACCCACACCCAGAACACTTTTATCACCCACACACACAACACTGTTATCACCCACACACACAACACTGTTATCACCCACACACACAACATTGTTATCACCCAAACCCACAACACTGTTATCACCCACACACACAACACTGTTATCACCCAGACACACAACACTGTTATCACCCAAACCCAAACACCTTTATCACCCACACCCACACCCACAACACTGTTATCACCCACACCTGTAACACTGTAATCACCCACACCCACAACACTGTTATCACCCACACATGTGACACTGTAATCACCCACACCCACAACATTGTTATCACCCACACACACAACACTGTTATCACCCACACCCACACCCACAACACTGTTATCACCCACATCTGTAACACTGTAATCACCCACACACACAACACCGCTATCACCCGCACACACAACACTGTTATCACTCACACCCAAAACACCGTTATCACCCACACCTGTAACACTGTAATCACCCACACACACAACACTGTTATCACCCTCACACACAACACTGTTATCACCCACACCCGGAACACTGTTATCACCCACACACACAACACTGTTATCACCCACACCCGGAACACTGTTATCACCCACACGCACAACACTGTTATCACCCACATCCGGAACACTGCTATCACCCACACCCAGAACACTGTTATCACCCTCACACACAACACTGTTATCACCCACACCCGGAACACAGTTATCACCCTCACACACAACACTGTTATCACCCACACCCGGAACACAGTTATCACCCACACGCACAACCCTGTTATCACCCACATCCGGAACACTGCTATCACCCACACCCAGAACACTGTTATCACCCTCACACACAACACTGTTATCACCCACACCCGGAACACAGTTATCACCCACACACACAACACTGTTATCAGCCACACCCGGAACACAGTTATCACCCACACACACAACACTGTTATCACCCACACACGGACACAGTTATCACCCACACACACAACACTGTTATCACACACACCCGGAACACAGTTATCACCCACACACACAACAGTGTTATCACCCACACCCGGAACACTGTAATCACCCACACACACAACACTGTTATCACCCACACCCGGAACACTGTTATCACCCACACACACAACACTGTTATCACCCACACCCGGAACACTGTTATCACCCACACACACAACACTGTTATCACCCACACACACAACACTGTTATCACCCACACCCGGAACACTGTTATCACCCACACACACAACACTGTTATCACCCACATCCGGAACACTGCTATAACCCACACCCAGAACACTGTTATCACCCACACCCGGAACACTGTTATCACCCACACACACAACACTGTTATCACCCACACCCGGAACACTGTTATCACCCACACACACAACACTGTTTTCACCCACACCCGGAACACCAGTATCACCCACACCCACAACACTGTTATCACCCACATCCGGAACACTGCTATCACCCACACCCAGAACACTGTTATCACCATCACACACAACACTGTTATCACCCACACCAGGAACACTGTAATCACCCACACACACAACACTGTTATCACCCACACCCGGAACACTGTTATCACCCACACACACAACAACGTTATCAGTCACACACACAACACTGTTATAACCCACACCCGGAACACTGTTATCACACACACACACAACACTGTTATCACCCACACACACAACACTGTTATCACCCACACCCGGAACACTGTTATCACCCACACCCAGAACACTGTTATCACCCACACACACACAACACTGTTATCACCCACACCCGGAACACTGTTATCACTCACACACGCAACACTGTTATCACACACACCCGGAACACTGTAATCACCGACACACGGAACACTGTTATCACTCACACACGCAACACTGTTATCACCCACACCCAGAACACTGTTATCACTCACACACGCAACACTGTTATCACACACGCCCGGAACACTGTAATCACCCACACCCGGAACACTGTAATCACTCACACACGCAACACTGTTATCACACACACCTGGAACACTGTTATCACCCACACACACAACACTGTTATCACCCACTCCCGGAACACTGTTATCCCCCCCACCCGGAACACCAGTATCACCCACACCCACAACACTGTTATCACCGACATCCGGAACACTGCTATCACCCACACCCAGAACACTGTTATCACCCTCACACACAACACTGTTATCACCCACACCCGGAACACTGTAATCACCCACACACACAACACTGGTATCACCCACACCCGGAACACTGTTATCACCCACACACACAACAATGTTATCACTCACACACACAACACTGTTATCACCCACACCCGGAAAACTGTTATCACACACACACGCAACACTGTTATCACACACACCCGGAACACTGTAATCACCCACACCCGGAACACTGTTATCACTCACACACGCAACACTGTTATCACACACACCTGGAACACTGTAATCACCGACACACGGAACACTGTTATCACTCACACAGGCAACACTGTTATCACACACACCCGGAACACTGTAATCACCCACACCCGGAACACTGTTATCACTCACACACGCAACACTGTTATCACACACACCCGGAACACTGTTATCACCCACACCCGGAACACTGTTATCACCCACACACACAACACTGTTATCATAAACACACACAACACTGTAATCACAGACACCCGGAACACTGTTATCACCCACACACATAACACTGCTATCACCCACACACACAACACTGTTATCACCCACACCCGGAACACTATTATCACACACACACAACACTGTTATCACGCACACCCGGAACACTATTATCACACACACACACAACACTGTTATCACCCACACCCGGAACACTGTTATCACCCACACACACAACACTGTTATCACCTACACCCAGAACACTGTTATCGCCCACACCCAGAACAGTGTTATCACCCAAACCCACAACACTGTTATCACCCACACACACAACACTGTTATCACCCACACACACAACACTGTTATCACCCAAACCCAAAACACCTTTATCACCCACACACACAACACTGTTATCACCCACACCCACACCCACAACACTGTTATCACCCATACCTGTAACACTGTAATCACCCACACCCACAACACTGTTATCACCCACACCTGTGACACTGTAATCACCCACACCCGCAACACTGTTATCACCAACACACACATCACTGTTATCACCCACACCCACACCCACAACACTGTTATCACCCACACCTGTAACACTGTAATCACCCACACACACAACACTGCTATCACCCACACACACAACACTGTTATCACTCACACCCAAAACACCGTTATCACCCACACCTGTAACACTGTAATCACCCACACACACAACACTGTTATCACCCTCACACACAACACTGTTATCACCCACACCCGGAACACTGTTATCACCCACACACACAACACTGTTATCACCCACACCCGGAACACTGTTATCACCCACACGCACAACACTGTTATCACCCACATCCGGAACACTGCTATCACCCACACCCAGAACACTGTTATCTCCTCACACACAACACTGTTATCACCCACACCCGGAACACAATTATCACCCTCACACACAACACTGTTATCACCCACACCCGGAACACAGTTATCACCCACACGCACAACACTGTTATCACCCACATCCGGAACACTGCTATCACCCACACCCAGAACACTGTTATCACCCTCACACACAACACTGTTATCACCCACACCCGGAACACAGTTATCACCCACACACACAACACTGTTATCACCCACACACGGAACACAGTTATCACCCACACACACAACACTGTTATCACACACACCCGGAACACAGTTATCACCCAAACACTCAACACTGTTATCACCCACACCCGGAACACTGTTATCACCCACACACACAACACTGTTATCACCCACACCCGGAACACTGTTATCACCCCACACACAACACTGTTATCACCCACACCCGGAACACTGTTATCACCCACACACACAACACTGTTATCACCCACACCCGGAACACTGTTATCACCCACACACACAACACTGTTATCACCCACATCCGGAACACTGCTATCACCCACACCCAGAACACTGTTATCACCCACACCCGGAACACTGTTATCACCCACACACACAACACTGTTATCACCCACACCCGGAACACTGTTATCACCCACACACACAACACTGTTATCACCCACACCCGGGACACTGTTATCACCCACACCGGAACACCATTATCACCCACACCCACAACACTGTTATCACCCACATCCGGAACACTGTTATCACCCACACCCAGAACACTGTTATCACCCTCACACACAACACTGTTATCACCCACACCCGGAACACTGTTATCACCCCACACACAACACTGTTATCACCCACACCCGGAACACTGTTATCACCCACACACACAACACTGTTATCACCCACACACACAACACTGTTATCACCCACACCCGGAACACTGTTATCACCCACACACACAACACTGTTCTCACCCACATCCGGAACACTGCTATCACCCACACCCAGAACACTGTTATCACCCACACCCGGAACACTGTTATCACCCACACACACAACACTGTTATCACCCACACCCGGAACACTGTTATCACCCACACACACAACACTGTTATCACCCACACCCGGGACACTGTTATCACCCACAACGGAACACCATTATCACCCACACCCACAACACTGTTATCACCCACATCCGGAACACTGTTATCACCCACACCCAGAACACTGTTATCACCCTCACACACAACACTGTTATCACCCACACCCGGAACACTGTTATCACCCACACACACAACACTGTTATCACCCACATCCGGAACACTGTAATCACCGACACACGGAACACTGTTATCACTCACACACACAACACTGTTATCACCCACATCCGGAACACTGCTATCACCCACACACACAACACTGTTATCATCCACACCCGGAACACTGTTATCACACACACACGCAACAACGTTATCACTCACACACACAACACTGTTATCACCCACACCCGGAACACTGTTATCACACACACACACAACACTGTTATCACCCACACACACAACACTGTTATCACCCACACCCGGAACACTGTTATCACCCACACCCAGAACACTGTTATCACCCACACACACAACACTGTTATCACCCACACCGGGAACACTGTTATCACTCACACACGCAACACTGTTATCACACACACCCGGAACACAGTAATCACCGACACATGGAACACTGTTATCACTCACACACGCAACACTGTTATCACCCACACCCGGAACACTGTAATCACCGACACACGGAACACTGTTATCACACACACAGGCAACACTGTTATCACACACACACGGAACACTGTAATCAGCCACACCCGGAACACTGTTATCACTCACACACGCAACACTGTTATCACACACACCCGGAACACTGTTATCACCCACACCCGGAACAATGTTATCACCCACACACGCAACACTGTTATCATAAACACACACAACACTGTAATCACCGACACAGGCAACACTGTTATCACACACACAGGCAACACTGTTATCACACACACACGGAACACTGTAATCACCCACACCCGGAACACTGTTATCACTCACACACGCAACACTGTTATCACACACACCCGGAACACTGTTATCACCCACACCCGGAACAATGTTATCACCCACACACACAACACTGTTATCACCCTCACACACAACACTGTTATCACCCACACCCGGAACACTGTTATCACCCACACACAACACTGTTATCACCCACACCCGGAACACTGTTATCACCCACACGCACAACACTGTTATCACCCACATCCGGAACACTGCGATCACCCGCACCCAGAACACTGTTATCACCCTCACACACAACACTGTTATCACCCACACCCGGAACACCGTTACCACCCACACCCACAACACTGTTATCACCCACACCCAGAACACTGTTATCACCCTCACACACAACACTGTTATCACCCACACCCACACCCACAACACTGTTATCACCCACACCTGTGACACTGTAATCACCCACACCCGCAACACTGTTATCACCAACACACACATCACTGTTATCACTCACACCCAAAACACCGTTATCACCCACAACTGTAACACTGTAATCACCCACACACACAACACTGTTATCACCCTCACACACAACACTGTTATCACCCACACCCGGAACACTGTTATCACCCACACACACAACACTGTTATCACCCACACCCGGAACACTGTTATCACCCACACGCACAACACTGTTATCACCCACATCCGGAACACTGCTATCACCCACACCCAGAACACTGTTATCTCCTCACACACAACACTGTTATCACCCACACCCGGAACACAATTATCACCCTCACACACAACACTGTTATCACCCACACCCGGAACACAGTTATCACCCACACGCACAACACTGTTATCACCCACATCCGGAACACTGCTATCACCCACACCCAGAACACTGTTATCACCCTCACACACAACACTGTTATCACCCACACCCGGAACACAGTTATCACCCACACACACAACACTGTTATCACCCACACACGGAACACAGTTATCACCCACACACACAACACTGTTATCACACACACCCGGAACACAGTTATCACCCAAACACACAACACTGTTATCACCCACACCCGGAACACTGTTATCACCCACACACGCAACACTGTTATCACCCACACCCGGAACACTGTTATCACCCCACACACAACACTGTTATCACCCACACCCGGAACACTGTTATCACCCACACACACAACACTGTTATCACCCACACACACAACACTGTTATCACCCACACCCGGAACACTGTTATCACCCACACACACAACACTGTTATCACCCACATCCGGAACACTGCTATCACCCACACCCAGAACACTGTTATCACCCACACCCGGAACACTGTTATCACCCACACACACAACACTGTTATCACCCACACCCGGAACACTGTTATCACCCACACACACAACACTGTTATCACCCACACCCGGGACACTGTTATCACCCACACCGGAACACCATTATCACCCACACCCACAACACTGTTATCACCCACATCCGGAACACTGTTATCACCCACACCCAGAACACTGTTATCACCCTCACACACAACACTGTTATCACCCACACCCGGAACACTGTTATCACCCACACACACAACACTGTTATCACCCACATCCGGAACACTGTAATCACCGACACACGGAACACTGTTATCACTCACACACACAACACTGTTATCACCCACATCCGGAACACTGCTATCACCCACACACACAACACTGTTATCATCCACACCCGGAACACTGTTATCACACACACACGCAACAACGTTATCACTCACACACACAACACTGTTATCACCCACACCCGGAACACTGTTATCACACACACACACAACACTGTTATCACCCACACACACAACACTGTTATCACCCACACCCGGAACACTGTTATCACCCACACCCAGAACACTGTTATCACCCACACACACAACACTGTTATCACCCACACCGGGAACACTGTTATCACTCACACACGCAACACTGTTATCACACACACCCGGAACACAGTAATCACCGACACATGGAACACTGTTATCACTCACACACGCAACACTGTTATCACCCACACCCGGAACACTGTAATCACCGACACACGGAACACTGTTATCACACACACAGGCAACACTGTTATCACACACACACGGAACACTGTAATCAGCCACACCCGGAACACTGTTATCACTCACACACGCAACCCTGTTATCACACACACCCGGAACACTGTTATCACCCACACCCGGAACAATGTTATCACCCACACACGCAACACTGTTATCATAAACACACACAACACTGTAATCACCGACACACGCAACACTGTTATCACACACACAGGCAACACTGTTATCACACACACACGGAACACTGTAATCACCCACACCCGGAACACTGTTATCACTCACACACGCAACACTGTTATCACACACACCCGGAACACTGTTATCACCCACACCCGGAACAATGTTATCACCCACACACACAACACTGTTATCACCCTCACACACAACACTGTTATCACCCACACCCGGAACACTGTTATCACCCACACACAACACTGTTATCACCCACACCCGGAACACTGTTATCACCCACACGCACAACACTGTTATCACCCACATCCGGAACACTGCGATCACCCTGTGGTGTAAAATTCCAAGCAGTGGAATGTGGTGAAACGGTTAAAAATTATGTCCCAATACATGTGTGAATCTAACCGGAATGGAGGTGTTGCTTAGTCCCGTGTGAATCTTCTTATCTGTATGTAACCAGAATGGAATGTGTTTTTTAGCCTTGCTCTGCTGTTCACATGAATGTTTATATCTGGAAAAGAATAAAAAGCTGGAAAAGTCTCCAGTTCGGTGAGTCTGCTCCGGGGTTACGTTTAACCGCCGAGCGTGGGTTGTTGGCAACCGCTCTACAAGAACTGACGGCTCCCAGTTTTTGTAACATGTAGAGTGAGCATAAACCAGACCCGTTGTGCGACACTGCGGGGAATAAAATGCCCATATTCTAGCAGTCTCGCCTCTTGGTCGTTTGTTCTGTGTCAGACTACTCTCCTACGAACCTGACCTTGAGAATTTTTTAAAACATTTGGCGTAGTCGGCAGGATCAATCGCAATTGAGGAGAGATTTTGATACAGAACAATGTTTTGGAAAACGACTAAGAAACCAGAAGAACAAACTGTGGAGGTCCCGACCGTCCCGGGATGGCATGGATGTGGGCATGTACGTGGCAGTTTGTTTGAGAAAGGATCCCAGTCCTGCCGAAGAACCCCTTGCCTGGGGTACAGCGGAGGATGTGGGCATGTCCAAAAGGCTGAAGCGGAGTTAACAGAATTGAATGGGATTGAACTGAACTGAACTGAGTGGAACTGAAGTGAATCAAATTGAACGGAACAAAATGGAACTGAGCTAAATTGAATTGAAATGGACGGAACTGAATTGAACACAATTGAATTGAACTGAACAGACCTGAACTGAGCTGAATTGAACTACACTGAATTGACTGAACTGAAATTAACTGAAACGAATTGCATAATGTAACACATGTATTGGGCCAAGCAGTGGAATGTGGTGTAAAATTCCAAGCAGTGGAATGTGGTGAAACGGTTAAAAATTATGTCCCAATACATGTGTGAATCTAACCGGAATGGAGGTGTTGCTTAGTCCCGTGTGAATCTTCTTATCTGTATGTAACCAGAATGGAATGTGTTTTTTAGCCTTGCTCTGCTGTTCACATGAATGTTTATATCTGGAAAAGAATAAAAAGCTGGAAAAGTCTCCAGTTCGGTGAGTCTGCTCCGGGGTTACGTTTAACCGCCGAGCGTGGGTTGTTGGCAACCGCTCTACAAGAACTGACGGCTCCCAGTTTTTGTAACATGTAGAGTGAGCATAAACCAGACCCGTTGTGCGACACTGCGGGGAATAAAATGCCCATATTCTAGCAGTCTCGCCTCTTGGTCGTTTGTTCTGTGTCAGACTACTCTCCTACGAACCTGACCTTGAGAATTTTTTAAAACATTTGGCGTAGTCGGCAGGATCAATCGCAATTGAGGAGAGATTTTGATACAGAACAATGTTTTGGAAAACGACTAAGAAACCAGAAGAACAAACTGTGGAGGTCCCGACCGTCCCGGGATGGCATGGATGTGGGCATGTACGTGGCAGTTTGTTTGAGAAAGGATCCCAGTCCTGCCGAAGAACCCCTTGCCTGGGGTACAGCGGAGGATGTGGGCATGTCCAAAAGGCTGAAGCGGAGTTAACAGAATTGAATGGGATTGAACTGAACTGAACTGAGTGGAACTGAAGTGAATCAAATTGAACGGAACAAAATGGAACTGAGCTAAATTGAATTGAAATGGACGGAACTGAATTGAACACAATTGAATTGAACTGAACAGACCTGAACTGAGCTGAATTGAACTACACTGAATTGACTGAACTGAAATTAACTGAAACGAATTGCATAATGTAACACATGTATTGGGCCAAGCAGTGGAATGTGGTGTAAAATTCCAAGCAGTGGAATGTGGTGAAACGGTTAAAAATTATGTCCCAATACATGTGTGAATCTAACCGGAATGGAGGTGTTGCTTAGTCCCGTGTGAATCTTCTTATCTGTATGTAACCAGAATGGAATGTGTTTTTTAGCCTTGCTCTGCTGTTCACATGAATGTTTATATCTGGAAAAGAATAAAAAGCTGGAAAAGTCTCCAGTTCGGTGAGTCTGCTCCGGGGTTACGTTTAACCGCCGAGCGTGGGTTGTTGGCAACCGCTCTACAAGAACTGACGGCTCCCAGTTTTTGTAACATGTAGAGTGAGCATAAACCAGACCCGTTGTGCGACACTGCGGGGAATAAAATGCCCATATTCTAGCAGTCTCGCCTCTTGGTCGTTTGTTCTGTGTCAGACTACTCTCCTACGAACCTGACCTTGAGAATTTTTTAAAACACACCCGCACCCAGAACACTGTTATCACCCTCACACACAACACTGTTATCACCCACACCCGGAACACCGTTACCACCCACACCCACAACACTGTTATCACCCACACCCAGAACACTGTTATCACCCTCACACACAACACTGTTATCACCCACACCCGGAACACAGTTATCACCCTCACACACAACACTGTTATCACCCACACCCAGAACACTGTTATCACCCACACACACAGATCACTCTTATCACCCACACACAGAACATTGTTATCATCCACACACAGAACACTATTATCACCCACACACACACAACACTGTTATCACACACATCCAGAACACTTTTATCACCCATACACACAACACTGTTATCACTCACAATAAAACACTGTTATCACTCACACATAGAACACTGTTATCACTCATACCTGCTGCACAATGATCACCCACGCACCCAACACTGTTATCACCCACACCCAGAACATATTTATCATCCTCTCACAGAACACTGTTATCACACACACACAGAACACTGTTAGCATCCACACACATAACACTGTTATCACCCACACACACAGATCACTCTTATCACCCACACACAGAACATTGTTATCATCCACACACAGAACACTATTATCACCCACACACACACAACACTGTTATCACACACATCCAGAACACTTTTATCACCCATACACACAACACTGTTACCACTCACAATAAAACACTGTTATCACTCACACATAGAACACTGTTATCACTCATACCTGCTGCACAATGATCACCCACGCACACAACACTCTTATCACCCACACCCAGAACACTGTTATCATCCACACACACAACACTGTTATCACACACACACACAGATCACTGATAACAGAACATTGTTATCATCCACACACAGAACACTGTTATCACCCACACAGACAACACTGTTATCACTCACACATAAAACACTGTTATCACTCACACATAGAACACTGTTATCACCCACTCACAGAACACTGTCAGCACACACACAGAACACTGTTATCACCCACACACACAACACTGTTATCACTCACGCATACAACACTGTTATCACCCACTCACAAATCACTGTCAGCACACACACAGAACACTGTTATCACCCACACACACAACACTGTTATCACTCACACATAGAACACTGTTTTAACTCACACCTGCAACACAGTTATCACCCACGCACACAACACGGTTATCACCCACACCCAGAACACTGTTATCAAACACACACAGAACACGGTTATCACCCACACAGAGAACACTGTTATCAACCACACACGGAACACCGTTATCACCCACACACACAACACTGTTATCACTCACACATAGAACACTGTTATCACTCATACATGCTGCACAGTTATCACCCACGCATACAACACGGTTATCACCCACTCCCAGAACATATTTATCATCCACTCACAGAACACTGTTATCACACACACACAGAACACTGTTACCATCCACACACACAACACGGTTATCACCCACACACACACAACACGGTTATCACCCACACACAGAACATAGTTATCACCCACACACAGAACATTGTTATCAATCACACTCAGAACACTGTTATCACCCACACACACACAACACTATTATCACCCACATCCAGAACACTTTTATCACCCATACACACAACACTGTTATCACTCACACATAAAACGCTGTTATCACCCACACACACAACACTGTTATCACTCACACATTAAACACTGTTATCACTCATACTTGCTGCACAGTTATCACCCACGCACACAACACTGTTATCACCCACTCCCAGAACATATTTATCATCCACTCACAGAACACTGTTATCACACACACACAGAACACTGTTATCATCCACACACACAACACGGTTATCACCTACACACACACAACACTGTTATCACCCACACACAGAACACAGTTATCACCCACACACAGAACACTGTTATCACACACACACACACAACACTGTTATCACCCACACACATAACATTGTTATCACCCACACACACAAAACACTGTTATCACATACATCCAGAACACTGTTATCACACACACACAGAACACTGTTATCATCCACACACACAACACTGTTATCACCCACACACACGGATCACTCTTATCACCCACACACAGAACATTGTTATCATCCACACACAGAACACTGTTATCACCCACACAGACAACACTGTTATCACTCACACATAAAACACTGTTATCACTCACACATAGAACACTGTTATCACCCACTCACAAATCACTGTTAGCACACACACAGAACACTGTTCTCACCCACACACACAACACTGTTATCACTCACACATAGAACACTGTTTTAACTCACACCTGCAGCACAGTTATCACCCACGCACACAACACGGTTATCACCCACACCCAGAACACTGTGATCAAACACACACAGAACACTGTTATCACCCACACAGAGAACACTGTTATCAACCACACACGGAACACCGTTATCACCCACACACACAACACTGTTATCACTCACACATAGAACACTGTTATCACTCATACATGCTGCACAGTTATCACCCACGCATACAACACTCTTATCACCCACTCACAGAACATATTTATCATCCACTCACAGAACACTGTTATCACACACACACAGAACACTGTTATCATCCACACACACAACACGGTTATCACCCACACACACACAACACGGTTATCACCCACACACAGAACATAGTTATCACCCACACACAGAACACTGTTATCAGACACACACACAACACTGTTATCACCCACACACACAACACTGTTATGACTCACACATAGAACACTGTTATCACTCATACCTGCTGCACAATGATCACCCACGCACACAACACTGTTATCACCCACACCCAGAACACATTTATCATCCTCTCACAGAACGCTGTTATCACACACACACAGAACACTGTTATCATCCACACACATAACACTGTTATCACCCACACACACAGATCACTCTTATCACCCACACACAGAACATTGTTATCATTCACACACAGAACACTGTTATCACCCACACACACACAACACTGTTATCACCCACATCCAGAACACTTTTATCACCCATACACACAACACTGTTATCACTCACACATAAAACGCTGTTATCACCCACTCACATAACACTGTTATCACTCACACATTAAACACTATCACTCATACATGCTGCACAGTTATCACCCACGCACACAACACTGTTATCACCCACTCCCAGAACATATTTATCATCCACTCAAAGAACACTGTTATCACACACACAGAACACTGTTATCATCCACACACACAACACGGTTATCACCTACACACACACAACACTGTTATCACCCACACACAGAACACAGTTATCACCCACACACAGAACACTGTTATCACACACACACACACAAAACACTGTTATCACCCACACACACAACATTGTTATCACCCACACACACACAACACTGTTATCACCTACATCCAGAACACTGTTATCATCCACACACAGAAAACTGTTATCATCCACACACACACAACAATGTTATCACCCACATCCATACACTATTATCATCCACACACAGAACACGGTTATCACCCACACACCGAACACTGTTATCACAAACACACACAACACTGTTATCACTCACAATTGAACACTGTAATCACTCACACCTGCAGCACATTTATCACCCACGCACAGAACACTGTTATCACCCACACCCAGAACACTGTTATCACCCACACACACAACACGTTTATCACTCACACATAGAACACTGTTATCACTCACACCTGCAGCACATTTATCACCCACGCACAGAACACTGTTATCACCCACACACAGAACACTGTTATCACCCACACACTGTTATCACCCACACTGTTATGACCTACATCCAGAACACTGTTATCATCCACACACAGAACACTGTTATCATCCACACACACACAACAATGTTATCACCCGCATCCATACACTATTATCATCCACAGACAGAACACGGTTATCACCCACACACCGAACACTGTTATCACAAACACACACAACACTGTTATCACTCGCAATAGAACACTGTTGTCACTCACACCTGCAGCACATTTATCACCCACGCACAGAACACTGTTATCACCCACACACACACAACACTGTTATCACCTACATCCAGAACACTTTTATCACTCACACATAGAACACTGTTATCACCCACACACCCAACACTGTTATCACAAACACACACAACACTGTTATCACTCACAATAGAACACTGTTATCACTCACACCTGCCGCACATTTATCACCCACGCACACAACACTGTTATCTCCCACACCCAGAACACTGTTATCAGCCACACACAGAACACTGTTATCACACACACACAGAACACTCTTATCATCCACACACACAACACGGTTATCACCCACACACACAACACTGTTATCACCCACACACAGAACACTGTTATCATCCACTCACAGAACACTGTTAGCACACACACAGAACACTGTTATCTCCCACACACACAACACTGTTATCACCCACACACACACAACACTGTTATCACCTACATCCAGAACACTGTTATCATCCACACACAGAACGCTGTTATCATCCACACACACACACAATGTAATCACCCACACACAGAACACTTTTACCACCCACACACACAACAGTGTTATCACACACACATAGAACACTGTTATCACTCACACCTGCAGCACAGTTATCACCCACGCACGCAACACTATCACCCACACCCAGAACACTGTTATCACCCACACACAGAGCACTGTTATCACCCACACACAGAACACTGTTATCACCCACACCCCGAACAGCGTTATCACAGACACACACAACACTGTTATCACTCACAATAAAACACTGTTATCACTCACACATCGAACACTGTTATCACTCATACCTGCTGCACAATGATCACCCACGCACACAACACTCTTATCACCCACACCCAGAACACTGTTATCATCCACACACACAACACTGTTATCACACACACAAACAGATCACTCTTATCACCCACACACAGAACATTGTTATCATCCACACACAGAACACTGTTATCACCCACACAGACAACACTGTTATCACTCACACATAAAACACTGTTATCACTCACACATAGAACACTGTTATCACCCACTCACAGAACACTGTCAGCACACACACAGAACACTGTTATCACCCACTCACACAACACGGTTATCACCCACACCCAGAACACTGTTATCAAACACACACAGAACACTGTTATCACCCACACACAGAACACTGTTATCACCCACACACGGAACACCGTTATCACCCACACACACAACACTGTTATCACTCACACATAGAACACTGTTATCACTCATACATGCTGCACAGTTATCACCCACGCATACAACACTCTTATCACCCACTCCCAGAACATATTTATCATCCACTCACAGAACACGGTAATCACACACACACAGAACACTGTTATCATCCACACACACAACACGGTTATCACCCACACACACAACATTGTTATCACACACACACAGAACACTGTTATCAGACACACACACAACACTGTTATCACCCACACACACAACATTGTTATCACCCACACACACACAACACTGTTATCACCTACATCCAGAACACTGTTATCATCCACACACAGAACACTGTTATCATCCACAAACCGAACACTGTTATCACAAACACACACAACACTGTTATCACTCACAATAGAACACTGTTATCACTCACACCTGCAGCACATTTATCACCCACGCACACAACACTGTTATCTCCCACACCCAGAACACTGTTATCACCCACACACTGAACACTGTTATCACCCACACACACAACACGGTTATCACTCACACATAGAACACTGTTATCACTCATACATGCTGAACAGTTATCACCCACGCACGCAACACTGTTATCACCCACACCCAGAACACTGTTATCATCCACTCACAGAACACTGTTTTCACACACACACAGAACACTCATCATCCACACACAGAACACTCTTATCATCCACACACACAACACGGTTATCTCCAACACACACAACACTGTTATCACCCACACACAGAACACTGTTATCATCCACTCACAGAACACTGTTAGCACACACACACAGAACACTGTTATCTCCCACACACACAACACTGTTATCACCCACACACACACAACAATGTTATCACCCACACACAGAACACTTTTACCACCCACACACACAACAGTGTTATCACTCACACATAGAACACTGTTATCACTCACACATAGAACACTGTTATCACTCACAGCTGTAGCACAGTTATCACCCACGTAAGCAACACTATCACCCACTCCCAGAACACTGTTATCACCCACACACAGAGCACTGTTATCACCCGCACACAGAACACTGTTATCACCCACACACACAACACTGTTATCACTCACACATAGAACACTGTTATCACTCATACTTGCTGCACAATGATCACCCACGCACACAACACTGTTATCACCCACACACACAACACTGTTATCACTCACACATAGAACACTGTTATCACTCATACCTGCTGCACAAGGATCACCCACGCACACAACACTGTTATCACCCACACACAGGGCACTCTTATCATCCTCTCACAGAACACTGTTATCACACACACACAGAACACTGTTATCATCCACACACAGAACATTGTTATCATCCACACACAGAACACTTTTATCACCCACGACCACAACACTGTTATCATCCAATTCCAGAACACAGTTATCATCCACTCACTGAACACTGTTATCACCCACACACAGAACACTGTTATCACCCACACACACAACACTGTTATCACTCACACATAGAACACTGTTATCACTCACACCTGCAGCACAGTTATCACCCACGCACACAACACTATTATCAGCCAAACCCAGAACACTGATATCACACAAACACACAACACTGTTATCACCCACACCCAGAACACATTTATCATCCACTCACAGAACACTGTCATCACACACACACACAGAACAGTGTTATCATCCACACACACAACACTGTTATCACCGATACACACAGATCACTGTTATCACCCACACACAGAACACTGTTATCACCCACACACACACAACACTGTTATCACCCACATCCAGAACACTTTTATCACCCACACACACAACACTGTTATCACTCACAAATAGAACACTGTTATCACCCACACACAGAACACTGTTATCATCCACACAGAGAACATTGTTATCACGCACACCCAGAACACTGTTATCACCCACGCACAGAACACTGTTATCACCCACACACACAACACTGTTATCACTCACACATAGAACACTGTTATCACTCATACCTGCTGCACAATTATCACCCACGCACACAACACTCTTATCACCCACACCCAGAACACATTTATCATCCGCTCACAGATCACTGTTATCACACACACACAGAACACTGTTATCATCCATACACACAACACTGTTATCACCCACACACACAGAGCAATGTTATCACCCACACACAGAACACTGTTATCATCCACACACAGAACACTGTTATCACCCACACACACAACATTGTTATCACCCATGTTGACAACACTGTTATCACCCACACCCGGAACACTGTTATCACTTACACCCGGAACACTGTTACCACCCACACTCAGAACACTGTTATCACGCACACAGAGAACACTGTTATCACACACACCTGCAACACAGTTATCACCCACGAACACAACACAGTTATCACCCACACCCAGAACACAGTTATCATCCACTCACAGAACACTGTTAGCACCCACACACACAACAGTGTTATCACTCACACATAGAACACTGTTATCACTCACACATAGAACACTGTTATCACTCACACCTGCAGCACAGTTATCACCCACGCACGCAACACTATCACCCACTCCCAGAACACTGTTATCACCCACACACAGAGCACTGTTATCACCCGCACACAGAACACTGTTATCACTCACACATTAAACACTGTTAACACTCACACATAGAACACTGTTATCACTCACACCTGCAACACAGTTATCACCCACGACCACAACACTGTTATCACCCACACGCAGAACACATTTATCATCCACTCACAGAACACTGTTATCACACACACACAGAACACTCTTATCATCCACACACACAACACGGTTATCACCAACACACACAACACTGTTATCACCCACACACAGAACACTGTTATCATCCACTCACAGAACACTGTTAGCACACACACACAGAACACTGTTATCTCCCACACACACAACACTGTTATCACCCACACACACACAACACTGTTATCACCTACATTCAGAACACTGTTATCATCCACACACAGAACACTGTTATCATCCACACACACACAACAATGTTATCACCCACACACAGAACACTTTTACCACCCACACACACAACAGTGTTATCACTCACACATAGAACACTGTTATCACTCACACATAGAACACTGTAATCACTCACACCTGTAGCACAGTTATCACCCACGCAAGCAACACTATCACCCACTCCCAGAACACTGTTATCACCCACACACTGAGCACTGTTATCACCCGCAAACAGAACACTGTTATCACCCACACACACAACACTGTTATCACTCACACATAGAACACTGTTATCACTCATACTTGCTGCACAATGATCACCCACGCACACAACACTGTTATCACCCACACACACAACACTGTTATCACTCACACATAGAACACTGTTAACACTCATACCTGCTGCACAATGATCACCCACGCACACAACACTGTTATCACCCACACACAGGGCACTCTTATCATCCTCTCACAGAACACTGTTATCACACACACACAGAACACTGTTATCATCCACACACACAACACTGTTATCACCCACACACACAGATCACTGTTATCACCCACACACAGAACATTGTTATCATCCACACACAGAACACTTTTATCACCCACAAACACAACACTGTTATCATCCACATCCAGAACACAGTTATCATCCACTCACTGAACACTGTTATCACCCACACACAGAACACTGTTATCACCCACACACACAACACTGTTATCACACACACATAGAACACTGTTATCACTCACACCTGCAGCACAGTTATCACCCACGCACACAACACTATTATCAGCCACACCCAGAACACTGTTATCACCCAAACACACAACACTGTTATCACCCACACCCAGAACACATTTATCATCCACTCACAGAACACTGTCATCACACACACACACAGAACACTGTTATCATCCACACACACAACACTGTTATCACCGACACACACAGATCACTGTTATCACCCACACACAGAACACTGTTATCATCCACACACAGAACACTGTTATCACCCACACACACACAACACTGTTATCACCCACATCCAGAACACTTTTATCACCCACACACACAACACTGTTATCACTCACAAATAGAACACTGTTATCACCCACACACAGAACACTGTTATCATCCACACAGAGAACATTGTTATCACGCACACCCAGAACACTGTTATCACCAACACACAGAACACTGTTATCACCCACACACACAACACTGTTATCACTCACACATAGAACACTGTTCTCACTCATACCTGCTGCACAATTATCACCCACGCACACAACACTCTTATCACCCACACCCAGAACACATTTATCATCCGCTCACAGAACACTGTTATCACACACACACAGAACACTGTTATCATCCACACACACAACACTGTTATCACCCACACACACAGAGCAATGTTATCACCCACACACAGAACACTGTTATCATCCACACACAGAACACTGTTATCACCCACACACACAACATTGTTATCACCCATGTTGACAACACTGTTATCACCCACACCCGGAACACTGTCATCACCTACACCCGGAACACTGTTACCACCCACACTCAGAACACTGTTATCACGCACACAGAGAACACTGTTATCACGCACACCTGCAACACAGTTATCACCCACGAACACAACACTGTTATCACCCACACCCAGAACACAGTTATCATCCACTCACAGAACACTGTTAGCAGCCACACACACAACAGTGTTATCACTCACACATAGAACACTGTTATCACTCACACATAGAACACTGTTATCACTCACGCGTGCAGCACAGTTATCACCCACGCACGCAACACTATCACCCACTCCCAGAACACTGTTATCACCCACACACAGAGCACTGTTATCATCCGCACACAGAACACTGTTATCACCCACGCACACAACACTGTTATCACTCACACATAGAACACTGTTATCACTCATACCTGCTGCACAATGATCACCCACGCACACAACACTGTTATCACACACACACAGAACACTGTTATCATCCACACACACAACACTGTTATCACCCACACACACAGAGCAATGTTATCACCCACACACAGAACACTGTTATCATCCACACACAGAACACTGTTATCACCCACACACACAACATTGTTATCACCCATGTTGACAACACTGTTATCACCCACACCCGGAACACTGTTATCACCTACACCCGGAACACTGTTACCACCCACACTCAGAACACTGTTATCACGCACACAGAGAACACTGTTATCACGCACACCTGCAACACAGTTATCACCCACGAACACAACACTGTTATCACCCACACCCAGAACACAGTTATCATCCACTCACAGAACACTGTTAGCACCCACACACACAACAGTGTTATCACTCACACATAGAACACTGTTATCACTCACACATAGAACACTGTTATCACTCACGCCTGCAGCACAGTTATCACCCACGCACGCAACACTATCACCCACTCCCAGAACACTGTTATCACCCACACACAGAGCACTGTTATCACCCACGCACACAACACTGTTATCACTCACACATAGAACACTGTTATCACTCATACCTGCTGCACAATGATCACCCACGCACACAACACTGTTATCACCCACACACACAACACTGTTATCACTCACACATAGAACACTGTTATCACTCATACCTGCTGCACAATGATCTCCCACGCACACAACACTGTTATTACCCACACACAGAATACTCTTATCATCCACACACACAACACGGTTTTCACCAACACACACAACACTGTTATCACCCACACACAGAACACTGTTATCATCCACTCACAGAACACTGTTAGCACACACACACAGAACACTCTTATCATCCACACACACAACACGGTTTTCACCAACACACACAACACTGTTATCACCCACACACAGAACACTGTTATCATCCACTCACAGAACACTGTTAGCACACACACAGAACACTGTTATCTCCCACACACACAACACTGTTATCACCCACACACATACAACACTGTTATCACCTACATCCAGAACACTGTTATCATCCACACACAGAACACTGTTATCATCCACACACACACACAACAATGTTATCATCCACACACAGTAAACTTTTACCACCCACACACACAACAGTGTTATCACTCACACATAGAACACTGTTATCACTACACATAGAACACTGTTATCACTCACACCTGCAGCACAGTTATCACCCACGCAAGCAACACTATCACCCACTCCCAGAACACTGTTATCTTTAACACAGAGCACTGTTATCATCCGCACACAGAACACTGTTATCACCAACACACACAACGCTGTTATCACTCACACATAGAACACTGTTATCACTCATACTTGCTGCACAATGATCACCCACGCACACAACACTGTTATCACCCACACACACAACACTGTTATCACTCATACCTGCTGCACAATTATCACCCACGCACACAATACTCTTACCACCCACACCCAGAACACATTTATCATCCGCTCACAGAGCACTGTTATCACACACACACAACACTGTTATCACCCACACACACAGAGCAATGTTATCACCCACACACAGAACACTGTTATCATCCACACACAGAACACTGTTATCAACCACACACACAACATTGTTATCACCCATGTTGACAACACTGTTATCACCTACACCCGGAACACTGTTACCACCCACACTCAGAACACTGTTATCACGCACACAGAGAACACTGTTATCACGCACACCTGCAACACAGTTATCACCCACGAACACAACACTGTTATCACCCACACCCAGAACACAGTTATCATCCACTCACAGAACACTGTTAGCACCCACACACACAACAGTGTTATCACTCACACATAGAACACTGTTATCACTCACACATAGAACACTGTTATCACTCACACCTGCAGCACAGTTATCACCCACGCACGCAACACTATCACCCACTCCCAGAACACTGTTATCACCCACACACAGAGCACTGTTATCACCCGCACACAGAACACTGTTATCACCCACGCACACAACACTGTTATCACTCACACATAGAACACTGTTATCACTCATACCTGCTGCACAATGATCACCCACACACACAACACTGTTATCACCCACACACACAACACTGTTATCACTCACACATAGAACACTGTTATCACTCATACCTGCTGCACAATGATCTCCCACGCACACAACACTGTTATCACCCACACACAGAGCACTGTTATCATCTTCTCACAGAACACTGTTATCACACACACACAGAACACTGTTATCATCCACACACACAACACTGTTATCACCCACACACACAGGTCACTGTTATCACCCACACACAGAACATTGTTATCATCCACACACAGAACACTGTTATCACCCACACACACACAACGCTGTTATCACCCACATCCAGAACACTTTTATCACCCACACACACAACACTGTTATCACTCACACATAAAACACTGTTAACACTCACACATAGAACACTGTTATCACTCACACCTGCAACACAGTTATCACCCACGACCACAACACTGTTATCATCCACATCCAGAACACAGTTATCATCCACTCACAGAACACTGTTATCACCCACACACAGAACACTGTTATCACCCACACACACAACACTGTTATCACTCACACATCGAACACTGTTATCACTCACACCTGCAGCACAGTTATCACCCACGCACACAACACTATTATCAGCCACACCCAGAACACTGTTATCACCCAAACACACAACACTGTTATCACTCACACATAGAACACTGTTCTCACTCATACATGCTGCACAATTATCACCCACGCACACAACACTCTTATCACCCACACCCAGAACACATTTATCATCCACTCACAGAACACCGTCATCACGCACACAACACTGTTATGACCCACACACACAGATCACTTATATCACCCACACACAGAACACTGTTATCATCCACACACAGAACTCTGTTATCACCCACACACACACAACA
Organism: Chiloscyllium plagiosum; assembly: GCF_037043375.1. Classification (NCBI taxonomy): domain Eukaryota; kingdom Metazoa; phylum Chordata; class Chondrichthyes; order Orectolobiformes; family Hemiscylliidae; genus Chiloscyllium; species Chiloscyllium plagiosum. The sequence goes on along the minus strand of NW_028270163.1, from coordinate 4,476,755 downwards.
CTGTTATCCCCCCCATCCAGAACACTTTTATCACCCACAAACACAACACTGTTATCACTCACACATAGAACAGTGTTATCACTCACACATAGAACACTGTTATCACCCACACACAGAACACTGTTATCATCCACACACAGAACACTGTTATCACGCACACCCAGAAAACTGTTATCACACACACACAGAACACTGTTATCACCCACACACACAACACTGTTATCACTCACACATAGAACACTGTTATCACTCATACATGCTGCACAATGATCACCCACGCACACAACACTCTTATCACCCACACCCAGAACACATTTATCATCCACTCACAGAACACTGTTATCACACACACACAGAACACTCTTATCATCCACACACACAACACTGTTGTCACCAACACACACAGAGCAATGTTATCATCCACACACAGAACACTGTTATCACCCACACATACACAACACTGTTATCACCCACATCCAGAACACTTTTATCACCCACACACACAACACTGTTATCACTCACAAATAGAACACTGTTATCACCCACACACAGAACACTGTTATCATCCACACAGAGAACATTGTTATCACGCACACCCAGAACACTGTTATCACCAACACACAGAACACTGTTATCACCCACACACACAACACTGTTATCACTCACACATAGAACACTGTTCTCACTCATACCTGCTGCACAATTATCACCCACGCACACAACACTCTTATCACCCACACCCAGAACACATTTATCATCCGCTCACAGAACACTGTTATCACACACACACAGAACACTGTTATCATCCACACACACAACACTGTTATCACCCACACACACAGAGCAATGTTATCACCCACACACAGAACACTGTTATCATCCACACACAGAACACTGTTATCACCCACACACACAACATTGTTATCACCCATGTTGACAACACTGTTATCACCCACACCCGGAACACTGTCATCACCTACACCCGGAACACTGTTACCACCCACACTCAGAACACTGTTATCACGCACACAGAGAACACTGTTATCACGCACACCTGCAACACAGTTATCACCCACGAACACAACACTGTTATCACCCACACCCAGAACACAGTTATCATCCACTCACAGAACACTGTTAGCAGCCACACACACAACAGTGTTATCACTCACACATAGAACACTGTTATCACTCACACATAGAACACTGTTATCACTCACGCGTGCAGCACAGTTATCACCCACGCACGCAACACTATCACCCACTCCCAGAACACTGTTATCACCCACACACAGAGCACTGTTATCATCCGCACACAGAACACTGTTATCACCCACGCACACAACACTGTTATCACTCACACATAGAACACTGTTATCACTCATACCTGCTGCACAATGATCACCCACGCACACAACACTGTTATCACACACACACAGAACACTGTTATCATCCACACACACAACACTGTTATCACCCACACACACAGAGCAATGTTATCACCCACACACAGAACACTGTTATCATCCACACACAGAACACTGTTATCACCCACACACACAACATTGTTATCACCCATGTTGACAACACTGTTATCACCCACACCCGGAACACTGTTATCACCTACACCCGGAACACTGTTACCACCCACACTCAGAACACTGTTATCACGCACACAGAGAACACTGTTATCACGCACACCTGCAAAACAGTTATCACCCACGACCACAACACTGTTATCACCCACACCCAGAACACAGTTATCATCCACTCACAGAACACTGTTAGCACCCACACACACAACAGTGTTATCACTCACACATAGAACACTGTTATCACTCACACATAGAACACTGTTATCACTCACGCCTGCAGCACAGTTATCACCCACGCACGCAACACTATCACCCACTCCCAGAACACTGTTATCACCCACACACAGAGCACTGTTACCACCCACGCACACAACACTGTTATCACTCACACATAGAACACTGTTATCACTCATACCTGCTGCACAATGATCACCCACGCACACAACACTGTTATCACCCACACACACAACACTGTTATCACTCACACATAGAACACTGTTATCACTCATACCTGCTGCACAATGATCTCCCACGCACACAACACTGTTATTACCCACACACAGAACACTCTTATCATCCACACACACAACACGGTTTTCACCAACACACACAACACTGTTATCACCCACACACAGAACACTGTTATCATCCACTCACAGAACACTGTTAGCACACACACACAGAACACTCTTATCATCCACACACACAACACGGTTTTCACCAACACACACAACACTGTTATCACCCACACACAGAACACTGTTATCATCCACTCACAGAACACTGTTAGCACACACACAGAACACTGTTATCTCCCACACACACAACACTGTTATCACCCACACACATACAACACTGTTATCACCTACATCCAGAACACTGTTATCATCCACACACAGAACACTGTTATCATCCACACACACACACAACAATGTTATCATCCACACACAGAAAACTTTTACCACCCACACACACAACAGTGTTATCACTCACACATAGAACACTGTTATCACTACACATAGAACACTGTTATCACTCACACCTGCAGCACAGTTATCACCCACGCAAGCAACACTATCACCCACTCCCAGAACACTGTTATCTTTAACACAGAGCACTGTTATCATCCGCACACAGAACACTGTTATCACCAACACACACAACGCTGTTATCACTCACACATAGAACACTGTTATCACTCATACTTGCTGCACAATGATCACCCACGCACACAACACTGTTATCACGAACACACACAACACTGTTATCACCCACACACACAACACTGTTATCACTCATACCTGCTGCACAATTATCACCCACGCACACAATACTCTTACCACCCACACCCAGAACACATTTTTCATCCGCTCACAGAGCACTGTTATCACACACACACACAACACTGTTATCACCCACACACACAGAGCAATGTTATCACCCACACACAGAACACTGTTATCATCCACACACAGAACACTGTTATCAACCACACACACAACATTGTTATCACCCATGTTGACAACACTGTTATCACCTACACCCGGAACACTGTTACCACCCACACAGAGAACACTGTTATCACGCACACCTGCAACACAGTTATCACCCACGAACACAACACTGTTATCACCCACACCCAGAACACAGTTATCATCCACTCACAGAACACTGTTAGCACCCACACACACAACAGTGTTATCACTCACACATAGAACACTGTTATCACTCACACATAGAACACTGTTATCACTCACGCCTGCAGCACAGTTATCACCCACGCACGCAACACTATCACCCACTCCCAGAACACTGTTATCACCCACACACAGAGCACTGTTATCACCCACGCACACAACACTGTTATCACTCACACATAGAACACTGTTATCACTCATACCTGCTGCACAATGATCACCCACGCACACAACACTGTTATCACCCACACACACAACACTGTTATCACTCACACATAGAACACTGTTATCACTCATACCTGCTGCACAATGATCTCCCACGCACACAACACTGTTATCACCCACACACAGAGCACTGTTATCATCTTCTCACAGAACCCTGTTATCACACACACACAGAACACTGTTATCATCCACACACACAACACTGTTATCACCCACACACACAGATCACTGTTATCACCCACACACAGAACATTGTTATCATCCACACACAGAACACTGTTATCACCCACACACACACAACGCTGTTATCACCCACATCCAGAACACTTTTATCACCCACACACACAACACTGTTATCACTCACACATAAAACACTGTTAACACTCACACATAGAACACTGTTATCACTCACACCTGCAACACAGTTATCACCCACGACCACAACACTGTTATCATCCACATCCAGAACACAGTTATCATCCACTCACAGAACACTGTTATCACCCACACACAGAACACTGTTATCACCCACACACACAACACTGTTATCACTCACACATCGAACACTGTTATCACTCACACCTGCAGCACAGTTATCACCCACGCACACAACACTATTATCAGCCACACCCAGAACACTGTTATCACCCAAACACACAACACTGTTATCACTCACACATAGAACACTGTTCTCACTCATACATGCTGCACAATTATCACCCACGCACACAACACTCTTATCACCCACACCCAGAACACATTTATCATCCACTCACAGAACACCGTCATCACACACACAACACTGTTATGACCCACACACACAGATCACTTATATCACCCACACACAGAACACTGTTATCATCCACACACAGAACTCTGTTATCACCCACACACACACAACACTGTTATCCCCCCCATCCAGAACACTTTTATCACCCACAAACACAACACTGTTATCACTCACACATAGAACAGTGTTATCACTCACACATAGAACACTGTTATCACGCACACCCAGAAAACTGTTATCACACACACACAGAACACTGTTATCACCCACACACAGTTATCACCTACACACACAACACTGTTATCACTCACACATAGAACACTGTTATCACTCATACATGCTGCACAGTTATCACCCACGCACACAACACTGTTATCACCCACACACAGAACATATTTATCATCCACTCACAGAACACTGTTATCACACACACACAGAACACTGTTATCATCCACACACACAACACGGTTATCACCCACACACACACAACACTGTTATCACCCACACACAGAACACAGTTATCACCCACACACAGAACACTGTTATCACCCACACACACAACATTGTTATCACCCACACACACACAACACTGTTATCACCCTCACACAGAACACAGTTATCATCCACACACAGAACACTGTTATCACGCACACCCAGAAAACTGTTATCACACACACACAGAACACTGTTATCACCCACGCACACAACACTGTTATCACTCACACATAGAACACTGTTATCACTCATACATGCTGCACAATGATCACCCACGCACACAACACTCTTATCACCCACACCCAGAACACATTTATCATCCACTCACAGAACACTGTTATCACACACACACAGAACACTCTTATCATCCACACACACAACACTGTTGTCACCAACACACACAGAGCAATGTTATCACCCACACACAGACAACTGTTATCATCCACACACCGAACACTGTGATCACAAACACACACAACACTGTTATCACTCACAATAGAACACTGTTATCACTCACACCTGCAGCACATTTATTACCCACGCACAGAACACTGTTATCTCCCACACCCAGAACACTGTTATCACACACACAATGAACACTGTTATCACCCACACACAGAACACGGTTATCACCCACACACACAACACTGTTATCACTCATACATGCTGCACAGTTATCACCCACGCACGCAACACTGTTATCACCCACACGCAGAACACATTTATCATCCACTCACAGAACACTGTTATCACACACACACAGAACATTCTTATCATCCACACACACAACACGGTTATCACCAACACACACAACACTGTGATCACCTACACACAGAACACTGTTATCATCCACTCACAGAACACTGTTAGCACACACACAGAACACTGTTATCTCCCACACACACAACACTGTTATCACACACACACACACACAACACTGTTATCACCTACATCCAGAACACTGTTATCTTCCACACACAGAACACTGTTATCATCCACACACACACACAACAATGTTATCACCCACACACAGAACACTTTTACCACCCACACACACAACAGTGTTATCACTCACACATAGAACACTGTTATCACTCACACATAGAACACTGTTATCACTCACACCTGTAGCACAGTTATCACCCACGCAAGCAACACTATCACCCACTCCCAGAACACTGTTATCACCCACACACTGAGCACTGTTATCACCCGCACACAGAACACTGTTATCACCCACACACACAACACTGTTATCACTCAGACATAGAACACTGTTATCACTCATACTTGCTGCACAATGATCACCCACGCACACAACACTGTTATCACCCACACACACAACACTGTTATCACTCACACATAGAACACTGTTATCACTCATACCTGCTGCACAATGATCACCCACGCACACAACACTGTTATCACCCACACACAGGGCACTCTTATCATCCTCTCACAGAACACTGTTATCACACACACACAGAACACTGTTATCATCCACACACACAACACTGTTATCACCCACACACACAGATCACTGTTATCACCCACACACAGAACACTGTTATCACTCACACATAGAACACTGTTATCATTCACACACAGAACACTTTTATCACCCACGACCACAACACTGTTATCATCCACATCCAGAACACAGTTATCATCCACTCACTGAACACTGTTATCACCCACACACAGAACACTGTTATCACCCACACACACAACACTGTTATCACTCACACATAGAACACTGTTATCACTCACACCTGCAGCACAGTTATCACCCACGCACACTACACTATTATCAGCCACACCCAGAACACTGTTATCACCCAAACACACAACACTGTTATCACCCACACCCAGAACACATTTATCATCCACTCACAGTACACTGTCATCACACACACACACAGAACACTGTTATCATCCACACACACAACACTGTTATCACCGACACACACAGATCACTGTTATCACCCACACATAGAACACTGTTATCATCCACACACAGAACACTGTTATCACCCACACACACACAACACTGTTATCACCCACATCCAGAACACTTTTATCACCCACACACACAACACTGTTATCACTCACAAATAGAACACTGTTATCACCCACACACAGAACACTGTTATCATCCACACAGAGAACACTGTTATCACGCACACCCAGAACACTGTTATCACCCACACACAGAACACTGTTATCACCCACACACACAACACTGTTGTCACTCACACATAGAACACTGTTATCACTCATACCTGCTGCGCAATTATCACCCACGCACACAACACTCTTATCACCCACACCCAGAACACATTTATCATCCGCTCACAGAACACTGTTATCACACACACACAGAACACTGTTATCATCCACACACACAACACTGTTATCACCCACACACACAGAGCAAAGTTATCACCCACACACAGAACACTGTTATCATCCACACACAGAACACTGTTATCACCCACACACACAACATTGTTATCACCCATGTTGACAACACTGTTATCACCCACACCCGGAACACTGTTATCACCTACACCCAGAACACTGTTACCACCCACACAGAGAACACTGTTATCACGCACACCTGCAACACAGTTATCACCCACGAACACAACACTGTTATCACCCACACCCAGAACACAGTTATCATCCACTCACAGAACACTGTTACCACCCACACACACAACAGTGTTATCACTCACACATCGAACACTGTTATCACTCACACATAGAACACTGTTATCACTCACGCCTGCAGCACAGTTACCACCCACGCACGCAACACTATCACCCACTCCCAGAACACTGTTATCACCCACACACAGAGCACTGTTATCACCCACGCACACAACACTGTTATCACTCACACATAGAACACTGTTATCACTCATACCTGCTGCACAATGATCACCCACGCACACAACACTGTTATCACCCACACACAGAACACTCTTATCATCCACACACACAACACGGTTTTCACCAACACACACAACACTGTTATCACCCACACACAGAACACTGTTATCACCTACACCCGGAACACTGTTACCACCCACACTCAGAACACTGTTATCACGCACACAGAGAACACTCTTATCATCCACACACACAACACGGTTTTCACCAACACACACAACACTGTTATCACCCACACACAGAACACTATTATCATCCACTCACAGAACACTGTTAGCACACACACAGAACACTGTTATCATCCACACACACAACACTGTTATCACCCACACACATACAACACTGTTATCACCTACATCCAGAACACTGTTATCATCCACACACAGAACACTGTTATCATCCACACACACACACAACAATGTTATCATCCACACACAGAACACTTTTACCACCCACACACACAACAGTGTTATCACTCACACATAGAACACTGTTATCACTACACATAGAACACTGTTATCACTCATACTTGCTGCACAATGATCACCCACGCACACAACACTGTTATCACCCACACACACAACACTGTTATCACCCACACACATACAACACTGTTATCACCTACATCCAGAACACTGTTATCATCCACACACAGAACACTGTTATCATCCACACACACACACAACAATGTTATCATCCACACACAGAACACTTTTACCACCCACACACACAACAGTGTTATCACTCACACATAGAACACTGTTATCACTACACATAGAACACTGTTATCACTCATACTTGCTGCACAATGATCACCCACGCACACAACACTGTTATCACCCACACACACAACACTGTTATCACTCATACCTGCTGCACAATTATCACCCACGCACACAATACTCTTACCACCCACACCCAGAACACATTTATCATCCGCTCACAGAGCACTGTTATCACACACACACAACACTGTTATCACCCACACACACAGAGCAATGTTATCACCCACACACAGAACACTGTTATCATCCACACACAGAACACTGTTATCAACCACACACACAACATTGTTATCACCCATGTTGACAACACTGTTATCACCTACACCCGGAACACTGTTACCACCCACACTCAGAACACTGTTATCACGCACACAGAGAACACTGTTATCACGCACACCTGCAACACAGTTATCACCCACGAACACAACACTGTTATCACCCACACCCAGAACACAGTTATCATCCACTCACAGAACACTGTTAGCACCCACACACACAACAGTGTTATCACTCACACATAGAACACTGTTATCACTCACACATAGAACACTGTTATCACTCACACCTGCAGCACAGTTATCACCCACGCACGCAACACTATCACCCACTCCCAGAACACTGTTATCACCCACACACAGAGCACTGTTATCACCCGCACACAGAACACTGTTATCACCCACGCACACAACACTGTTATCACTCACACATAGAACACTGTTATCACTCATACATGCTGCACAATGATCACCCACGCACACAACACTGTTATCACCCACACACACAACACTGTTATCACTCACACATAGAACACTGTTATCACTCATACCTGCTGCACAATGATCTCCCACGCACACAACACTGTTATCACCCACACACAGAGCACTGTTATCATCTTCTCACAGAACACTGTTATCACACACACACAGAACACTGTTATCATCCACACACACAACACTGTTATCACCCACACACACAGGTCACTGTTATCACCCACACACAGAACATTGTTATCATCCACACACAGAACACTGTTATCACCCACACACACACAACGCTGTTATCACCCACATCCAGAACACTTTTATCACCCACACACACAACACTGTTATCACTCACACATAAAACACTGTTAACACTCACACATAGAACACTGTTATCACTCACACCTGCAACACAGTTATCACCCACGACCACAACACTGTTATCATCCACATCCAGAACACAGTTATCATCCACTCACAGAACACTGTTATCACCCACACACAGAACACTGTTATCACCCACACACACAACACTGTTATCACTCACACATCGAACACTGTTATCACTCACACCTGCAGCACAGTTATCACCCACGCACACAACACTATGATCAGCCACACCCAGAACACTGTTATCACCCAAACACACAACACTGTTATCACTCACACATAGAACACTGTTATCACTCATACATGCTGCACAATTATCCCCCACGCACACAACACTCTTATCACCCACACCCAGAACACATTTATCATCCACTCACAGAACACCGTCATCACACACACAACACTGTTATCACCCACACACACAGATCACTGTTCTCACCCACACACAGAACACTGTTATCATCCACACACAGAACTCTGTTATCACCCACACACACACAACACTGTTATACCCCCATCCAGAACACTTTTATCACCCACAAACACAACACTGTTATCACTCACACATAGAACAGTGTTATCACTCACACATAGAACACTGTTATCACCCACACACAGAACACTGTTATCATCCACACACAGAACACTGTTATCACGCACACCCAGAAAACTGTTATCACACACACACAGAACACTGTTATCACCCACACACACAACACTGTTATCACTCACACATAGAACACTGTTATCACTCATACATGCTGCACAATGATCACCCACGCACACAACACTCTTATCACCCACACCCAGAACACATTTATCATCCACTCACAGAACACTGTTATCACACACACACGGAACACTCTTATCATCCACACACACAACACTGTTGTCACCAACACACACAGAGCAATGTTATCACCCACACACAGAACACTGTTATCATCCACACACCGAACACTGTTATCACAAACACACACAACACTGTTATCACTCACAATAGAACACTGTTATCACTCACACCTGCAGCACATTTATCACCCACGCACAGAACACTGTTATCTCCCACACCCAGAACACTGTTATCACCCACACACAGAACACGGTTATCACCCACACACACAACACTGTTATCACTCACACATAGAACACTGTTATCTCTCATACATGCTGCACAGTTATCACCCACGCACGCAACACTGTTATCACCCACACGCAGAACACATTTATCATCCACTCACAGAACACTGTTATCACACACACACAGAACACTCTTATCATCCACACACACAACACGGTTATCACCAACACACACAACACTGTTATCACCCACACACAGAACACTGTTATCATCCACTCACAGAACACTGTTAGCACACACACAGAACACTGTTATCACCCATACACACAACACTGTTATCACCCACACACACACAACACTGTTAACACCTACATCCAGAACACTGTTATCATCCACACACAGAACACTGTTATCATCCACACACACACACAACAATGTTATCACCCACACACAGAACACTTTTACCACCCACACACACAACAGTGTTATCACTCACACATAGAACACTGTTATCACTCACACATAGAACACTGTTATCACTCACACCTGTAGCACAGTTATCACCCACGCAAGCAACACTATCACCCACTCCCAGAACACTGTTATCACCCACACACTGAGCACTGTTATCACCCGCAGACAGAACACTGTTATCACCCACACACACAACACTGTTATCACTCACACATAGAACACTGTTATCACTCATACTTGCTGCACAATGATCACCCACGCACACAACACTGTTATCACCCACACACACAACACTGTTATCACTCACACATAGAACACTGTTATCACTCATACCTGCTGCACAATGATCACCCACGCACACAACACTGTTATCACCCACACACAGGGCACTCTTATCATCCTCTCACAGAACACTGTTATCACACACACACAGAACACTGTTATCATCCACACACACAACACTGTTATCACCCACACACACAGATCACTGTTATCACCCACACACAGAACATTGTTATCATCCACACACAGAACACTTTTATCACCCACGACCACAACACTGTTATCATCCACATCCAGAACACAGTTATCATCCACTCACTGAACACTGTTATCACCCACACACAGAACACTGTTATCACCCACACACACAACACTGTTATCACTCACACATAGAACACTGTTATCACTCACACCTGCAGCACAGTTATCACCCACGCACACAACACTATTATCAGCCACACCCAGAACAAAGTTATCACCCAAACACACAACACTGTTATCACCCACACCCAGAACACATTTATCATCCACTCACAGAACACTGTCATCACACACACACACAGAACACTGTTATCATCCACACACACAACACTGTTATCACCGACACACACAGATCACTGTTATCACCCACACACAGAACACTGTTATCATCCACACACAGAACACTGTTATCACCCACACACACACAACACTGTTATCACCCACATCCAGAACACTTTTATCACCCACACAGAGAACACTGTTATCACGCACAAATAGAACACTGTTATCACCCACACACAGAACACTGTTATCACCCACACACACAACACTGTTATCACTCACACATACAACACTGTTATCACTCATACCTGCTGCACAATTATCACCCACGCACACAACACTCTTATCACCCACACCCAGAACACATTTATCATCTGCTCACAGAACACTGTTATCACACACACACAGAACACTGTTATCATCCACACACACAACACTGTTATCACCCACACACACAGAGCAATGTTATCACCCACACACAGAACACTGTTATCATCCACACACAGAACACTGTTATCACCCACACACACAGAGCAATGTTATCACCCACACCCGGAACACTGTTATCACCTACACCCGGAACACTGTTACCACCCACACTCAGAACACTGTTATCGCGCACACAGAGAACACTGTTATCACGCACACCTGCAACACAGTTATCACCCACGAACACAACACTGTTATCACCCACACCCAGAACACAGTTATCATCCACTCACAGAACACTGTTAGCACCCACACACACAACAGTGTTATCACTCACACATAGAACACTGTTATCACTCACACATAGAACACTGTTATCACTCACGCCTGCAGCACAGTTATCACCCACGCACGCAACACTATCACCCACTCCCAGAACACTGTTATCACCCACACACAGAGCACTGTTATCACCCGCACACAGAACACTGTTATCACCCACGCACACAACACTGTTATCACTCACACATAGAACACTGTTATCACTCATACCTGCTGCACAATGATCACCCACGCACACAACACTTTTATCACCCACACACACAACACTGTTATCACTCACACATAGAACACTGTTATCACTCAAACCTGCTGCACAATGATCTCCCACGCACACAACACTGTTATCACCCACACACAGAACACTCTTATCATCCACACACACAACACGGTTTTCACCAACACACACAACACTGTTATCACCCACACACAGAACACTGTTATCATCCACTCACAGAACACTGTTAGCACACACACACAGAACACTCTTATCATCCACACACACAACAAGGTTTTCACCAACACACACAACACTGTTATCACCCACACACAGAACACTGTTATCATCCACTCACAGAACACTGTTAGCACACACACAGAACACTGTTATCTCCCACACACACAACACTGTTATCACCCACACACATACAACACTGTTATCACCTACATCCAGAACACTGTTATCATCCACACACAGAACACTGTTATCATCCACACACACACACAACAATGTTATCATCCACACACAGAACACTTTTACCACCCACACACACAACAGTGTTATCACTCACACATAGAACACTGTTATCACTACACATAGAACACTGTTATCACTCACACCTGCAGCACAGTTATCACCCACGCAAGCAACACTATCACCCACTCCCAGAACACTGTTATCACTAACACAGAGCACTGTTATCACCCGCACACAGAACACTGTTATCACCCACACACACAACACTGTTATCACTCACACATAGAACACTGTTATCACTCATACTTGCTGCACAATGATCACCCACGCACACAACACTGTTATCACCCACACACACAACACTGTTATCACTCACACATAGAACACTGTTATCACTCATACTTGCTGCACAATGATCACCCACGCACACAACACTGTTATCACCCACACACACAACACTGTTATCACTCATACCTGCTGCACAATTATCACCCACGCACACAATACTCTTACCACCCACACCCAGAACACATTTATCATCCGCTCACAGAGCACTGTTATCACACACACACAACACTGTTATCACCCACACACACAGAGCAATGTTATCACCCATACACAGAACACTGTTATCATCCACACACAGAACACTGTTATCAACCACACACACAACATTGTTATCACCCATGTTGACAACACTGTTATCACCTACACCCGGAACACTGTTACCACCCACACTCAGAACACTGTTATCACGCACACAGAGAACACTGTTATCACGCACACCTGCAACACAGTTATCACCCACGAACACAACACTGTTATCACCCACACCCAGAACACAGTTATCATCCACTCACAGAACACTGTTAGCACCCACACACACAACAGTGTTATCACTCACACATAGAACACTGTTATCACTCACACATAGAACACTGTTATCACTCACACCTGCAGCACAGTTATCACCCACGCACGCAACACTATCACCCACTATTAGAACACTGTTATAACCCACACACAGAGCACTGTTATCACCCGCACACAGAACACTGTTATCACCCACGCACACAACACTGTTATCACTCACACATCGAACACTGTTATCACTCATACCTGCTGCACAATGATCACCCACGCACACAACACTGTTATCACGCACACACACAACACTGTTATCACTCACACATAGAACACTGTTATCACTCATACCTGCTGCACAATGATCTCCCACGCACACAACACTGTTATCACCCACACACAGAGCACTGTTATCATCTTCTCACAGAACACTGTTATCACACACACACAGAACACTGTTATCATCCACACACACAACACTGTTATCACCCACACACACAGATCACTGTTATCACCCACACACAGAACATTGTTATCATCCACACACAGAACACTGTTATCACCCACACACACACAACGCTGTTATCACCCACATCCAGAACACTTTTATCACCCACACACACAACACTGTTATCACTCACACATAAAACACTGTTAACACTCACACATAGAACACTGTTATCACTCACACCTGCAACACAGTTATCACCCACGACCACAACACTGTTATCATCCACATCCAGAACACAGTTATCATCCACTCACAGAACACTGTTATCACCCACACACAGAACACTGTTATCACCCACACACACAACACTGTTATCACTCACACATCGAACACTGTTATCACTCACACCTGCAGCACAGTTATCACCCACACACACAACACTATTATCAGCCACAACCAGAACACTGTTATCACCCAAACAAACAACACTGTTATCACTCACACATAGAACACTGTTATCACTCATACATGCTGCACAATGATCACCCACGCACACAACACTCTTATCACCCACACCCAGAACACATTTATCATCCACTCACAGAACACTGTTATCACACACACACAGAACACTGTTATCATCCACACACATAACACTGTTATCACCCACACACAGAACACTGTTATCACACACACACAACATTGTTATCACCCATGTTGACAACACTGTTATCACACACGCCCGAAACACTGTAATCACCTACACCCGGAACACTGTTACCACCCACACTCAGAACACTGTTATCACGCACACCTGCAACACAGTTATCACCCACGAACACAACACTGTTATCACCCACACCCAGAACACAGTTATCATCCACACACAGAACACTGTTATCACACACACACAACATTGTTATCATCCATGTTGACAACACTGTTATCACACACGCCCGAAACACTGTAATCACCTACACCCGGAACACTGTTACCACCCACACTCAGAACACTGTTATCACGCACACCTGCAACACAGTTATCACCCACGAACACAACACTGTTATCACCCACACCCAGAACACAGTTATCATCCACTCACAGAACACTGTTAGCACACACACACAGAACACTGTTATCACCCACACACACAAAACTGTTATCACCCACACACACACAACACTGTTATTCCCCACATCTAGAACACTGTTATCATCCACCCACAGAACACTGTTAACATCCACACACACGACACTGTTATCACCCACATCCAGAACACAGTTATCATCCACACAGTGAACACGGTTACCACCCACAGACAGAACACTTTTATCACAAACACACACAACACTGTAATCACTCACACATAGAACACTGTTTTAACTCACACCTGCAGCACAGTTATGACCCGCGCACACAACACTGTTATCACCCACACCCAGAACACTGTTATCACCCACACACAGAACACTGTTATCTCCCACACACACAACACTATTATCACTCACACATAGAACACTGTCATCACACACACACCGAACACTGTTATCACAAACACACACAACACTGTTATCACTCACAATAGAACACTGTTATCACTCACACCTGCAGCACATTTATCACCCACGCACACAACACTGTTATCTCCCACACCCAGAACACTGTTATCACCAACACACAGTACACTGTTATCACCCACACAAAGAACACGGTTATCACCCACACACACAACACTGTTATCACTCACACATAGAACACTGTTATCACTCATACATGCTGCACAGTTATCACCCACGCACGCAACACTGTTATCACCCACACGCAGAACACATTTGTCATCCACTCACAGAACACTGTTATCACACACACAGAGAACACTGTTATCTCCCACACACACAACACGGTTATCACCAACACACACAACACTGTTATCACCCACACACAGAACACTGTTATCATCCACTCACAGAACACTGTCAGCACACACACAGAACACTGTTATCTCCCACACACACAACACTGTTATCACCCACACACTCACAACACTGTTATCACCTACATCCAGAACATTGTTATCATCCACACACAGAACACTGTTATCATCCACACACACACACACAACAATGTTATCACCCACACACAGAACACTTTTACCACCCACACACACAACAGTGTTATCACTCACACATAGAATACTGTTATCATCCACACACACAACACTGTTATCACCCACACGCACAGATCACTGTTATCACCCACACACAGAACATTGTTATCATCCACGCACAGAACACTGTTATCACCCACACACACAACACTGTTATCACTCACACATAAAACACTGTTAATACTCACACATAGAACACTGTTATCACTCACACCTGCAACACAGTTATCACCCACGACCACAACACTGTTATCATCCACATCCAGAGCACAGTTATCATCCACTCACAGAACACTGTTATCACCCACACACAGAACACTGTTATCACCCACACACACAACACTGTTATCACTCACACATAGAACACTGTTATCACTCACACCTGCAGCACACTTATCACCCACGCACACAACACTATTATCAGCCACACCCAGAACACTGTTGTCACCCAAACACACACAACTGTTATCACCCACGCACACAACACTCTTATCACCCACACCCAGAACACATTTATCATCCACTCACAGAACACTGTCATCACACACACACACAGAACACAGTTATCATCCACACACACAACACTGTTATCACCCACACACACAGATCACTGTTATCACCCACACACAGAACACTGTTATCATCCACACACAGAACACTGTTATCACCCACACACACAACACTGTTATCACCCACATCCAGAACACTTTTATCACCCACACACACAACACTGTTATCACTCACACGTAGAACAGTGCTATCACTCACACATAGAACACTGTATCACCCACACACAGAACACTGTTATCATCCACACACAGAACACTAAAATCACGCACACGCAGAACACTGTTATCACCCACACACAGAACACTGTTAACACCCACACACACAACACTGTTATCTCTCACACATAGAACACTGTTATCACTCATACCTGCTGCACAATTATCACCCACGCACACAACACTCTTATCACCCACACCCAGAACGCATTTATCATCCACTCACAGAACACTGTTATCACACACACACAGAACACTGTTATCATCCACACATAGAACACTGTTATCACCCACACACACAACATTGTTATCTCCCATGTTGACAACACTGTTATCACCCACACACACAACACTGTTATCACCCACACACAGAACACTGTTATCATCCATTCACAGAACACTGTTCGCACACACACAGAACACTGTTATCTCCCACACACACAACACTGTTATCACCCACACACACACAACACTGTTATCACCTACATTGAGAACACTGTTATCATCCACACACAGAACACTGTTATCATCCACACACACACACAACAATGTTATCACCCACACACAGAACACTGTTATCATCCACACACAGAACACTGTTATCACCCACACACACAACACTGTTATCACCCACATCCAGAACACTTTTATCACCCACACACAGAACACTGTTATCATCCACACACAGAACACAGTTATCACAAACACACACAACATTGTTATCACCCATGTTGACAACACTGTTATCACCCACACCCGGAACACTGTTATCACCTACACCCGGAACACTGTTACCACCCAAACTCAGAACACTGTTATCACGCACACCTGCAACACAGTTATCACCCACGAACACAACACTGTTATCACCAACACCCAGAACACAGTTATTATCCACTCACAGAACACTGTTAGCACACACACACAGAACACTGTTATCACCCACACACACAACACGGTTATCACTCACACACACACAACACTGTTATTCCCCACATCTAGAACACTGTTATCATCCACCCACAGAACACTGTTAACATCCACACACACAACACTGTTATCACCCACATCCAGAACACAGTTATCATCCACACAGAGAACACGGTTACCACTCACACACAGAACACTTTTATCACAAACACACACAACACTGTTATCACTCACACATAGAACACTGTTTTAACTCACACCTGCAGCACAGTTATGACCCGCGCACACAACACTGTTATCACCCACACCCAGAATACTGTTATCACCCACACACAGAACACTGTTATCTCCCACACACACAACACTTTTATAACTCACACATAGAACACTGTTATCACACACACACCGAACACTGTTATCACAAACACACACAACACTGTTATCACTCACAATAGAACACTGTTATCACTCACACCTGCAGCACATTTATCACCCACGCACACAACACTGTTATCTCCCACACCCAGAACTCTGTTATCACCCACACACAGAACACTGTTATCACCCACACACAGAACACTGTTATCACCCACACACACAACACTGTTATCACTCACACATGGAACACTGTTATCACTCATACATGCTGCACAGTTATCACCCACGCACGCAACACTGTTATCATCCACACGCAGAACACATTTGTCATCCACTCACAGAACACTGTTATCACATACACACAGAACACTCTTATCATCCACACACACAACACGGTTATCACCAACACACACAACACTGTTATCACCCACACACAGAACACTGTTATCATTGACTCACAGAACACTGTTAGCACACACACAGAACACTGTTATCTCCCACACACACAACACTGTTATCACCAACACACACACAACACTGTTATCACCTACATCCAGAACATTGTTATCATCCACACACAGAACACTGTTATCATCCACACACACACACACAACAATGATCTCACCCACACACAGAACACTTTTACCACCCACACACACAACAGTGTTATCACTCACACATAGAATACTGTTATCATCCACACACACAACACTGTTATCACCCACACACAGAACATTGTTATCATCCTCGCACAGAACACTGTTATCACCCACACACACAACACTGTTATCACCCACATCCAGAACACTTTTATCACCCACACACACAACACTGTTATCACTCACACATAAAACACTGTTAATACTCACACATAGAACACTGTTATCACTCACACCAGCAACACAGTTATCACCCACAACCACAACACTGTTATCATCCACATCCAGAGCACAGTTATCATCCACTCACAGAACACTGTTATCACCCACACACAGAACAGTGTTATCACCCACACACACAACACTGTTATCACTCACACATAGAACACTGTTATCACTCACACCTGCAGCACAGTTATCACCCACGCACACAACACTATTATCAGCCACACCCAGAACACTGTTATCACCCAAACACACACAACTGTTATCACCCACGCACACAACACTCTTATCACCCACACCCAGAACACATTTATCATCCACTCACAGAACACTGACATCACACACACACACAGAACACTGTTATCATCCACACACACAACACTGTTATCACCCACACACACAGATCACTGTTATCACCCACACACAGAACACTGTTATCATCCACACACAGAACAGTTATCACCCACACACACAACACTGTTATCACCCACATCCAGAACACTTTTATCACCCACACACACAACACTGTTATCACTCACACGTAGAACAGTGCTATCACTCACACATAGAACACTGTTATCACCCACACACAGAACACTGTTATCATCCACACACAGAACACTGTTATCACTCACACATAGAACACTGTTATCACTCATACCTGCTGCACAATTATCACCCACGCACACAACACTCTTATCACCCACACCCAGAACGCATTTATCATCCACTCACAGAACACTGTTATCACACACACACAGAACACTGTTATCATCCACACATAGAACACTGTTATCACCCACACACAGAACACTGTTATCTCCCACACACACAACACTGTTATCACCCACACACACACAACACTGTTATCACCTACATCCAGAACACTGTTATCATCCACACACAGAACACTGTTATCATCCACACACACACACAACAATGTTATCACGGACACACAGAACACGTTTACCACCCACACACACAACAGTGTTATCACTCACACATAGAACACTGTTATCACTCACACATAGAACACTGTTATCACTCACACCTGCAGCACAGTTATCACCCACGCACACAACATTGTTATCTCCCATGTTGACAACACTGTTATCACCCACACACACAACACTGTTATCACCCACACACAGAACACTGTTATCATCCACTCACAGAACACTGTTAGCACACACAGAACACTGTTATCTCCCACACACACAACACTGTTATCACCCACACACACACAACACTGTTATCACCTACATCCAGAACATTGTTATCATCCACACACAGAACACTGTTATCATCCACACACACACACAACAATGATCTCACCCACACACAGAACACTTTTACCACCCACACACACAACAGTGTTATCACTCACACATAGAATACTGTTATCATCCACACACACAACACTGTTATCACCCACACACAGAACATTGTTATCATCCACGCACAGAACACTGTTATCACCCACACACACAACACTGTTATCACCCACATCCAGAACACTTTTATCACCCACACACACAACCATGTTATCACTCACACATAAAACACTGTTAATACTCACACATAGAACACTGTTATCACTCACACCAGCAACACAGTTATCACCCACAACCACAACACTGTTATCATCCACATCCAGAGCACAGTTATCATCCACTCACAGAACACTGTTATCACCCACATCCAGAACACTTTTATCACCCACACACACAACACTGTTATCACTCACACGTAGAACAGTGCTATCACCCACATCCAGAACACTTTTATCACCCACACACACAACACTGTTA
This sequence comes from Chiloscyllium plagiosum, assembly GCF_037043375.1. Taxonomy (NCBI): domain Eukaryota; kingdom Metazoa; phylum Chordata; class Chondrichthyes; order Orectolobiformes; family Hemiscylliidae; genus Chiloscyllium; species Chiloscyllium plagiosum. The sequence continues at coordinate 4,454,947 of NW_028270163.1, read as the reverse complement.
TCACTCACACGTAGAACAGTGCTATCACTCACACATAGAACACTGTTATCACCCACACACAGAACACTGTTATCATCCACACACAGAACACTGTTATCACTCACACATAGAACACTGTTATCACTCATACCTGCTGCACAATTATCACCCACGCACACAACACTCTTATCACCCACACCCAGAACGCATTTATCATCCACTCACAGAACACTGTTATCACACACACACAGAACACTGTTGTCATCCACACATAGAACACTGTTATCACCCACACACACAACATTGTTATCTCCCATGTTGACAACACTGTTATCACCCACACACACAACACTGTTATCACCCACACACAGAACACTGTTATCATCCACTCACAGAACACTGTTCGCACACACACAGAACACTGTTATCTCCCACACACACAACACTGTTATCACCCACACACACACAACACTGTTATCACCTACATCCAGAACACTGTTATCATCCACACACAGAACACTGTTATCATCCACACACACACACAACAATGTTATTACGGACACACACAACACTTTTACCACCCACACACACAACAGTGTTATCACTCACACATAGAACACTGTTATCACTCACACATAGAACACTGTTATCACTCACACCTGCAGCACAGTTATCACCCACGCACACAACATTGTTATCTCCCATGTTGACAACACTGTTATCACCCACACACACAACACTGTTATCACCCACACACAGAACACTGTTATCATCCACTCACAGAACACTGTTAGCACACACAGAACACTGTTATCTCCCACACTCACAACACTGTTATCACCCACACACACACAACACTGTTATCACCTACATCCAGAACATTGTTATCATCCACACACAGAACACTGTTATCATCCACACACACACACACAACAATGATCTCACCCACACACAGAACACTTTTACCACCCACACACACAACAGTGTTATCACTCACACATAGAATACTGTTATTATCCACACACACAACACTGTTATCACCCACACACAGAACATTGTTATCATCCACGCACAGAACACTGTTATCACCCACACACACAACACTGTTATCACCCACATCCAGAACACTTTTATCACCCACACACACAACCATGTTATCACTCACACATAAAACACTGTTAATACTCACACATAGAACACTGTTATCACTCACACCAGCAACACAGTTATCACCCACAACCACAACACTGTTATCATCCACATCCAGAGCACAGTTATCATCCACTCACAGAACACTGTTATCACCCACACACAGAACAGTGTTATCACCCACACACACAACACTGTTATCACTCACACATAGAACACTGTTATCACTCACACCTGCAGCACAGTTATCACCAACGCACACAACACTATTATCAGCCACACCCAGAACACTGTTATCACCCAAACACACAGAACACTGTTATCATCCACACACACACACACAACAATGATCTCACCCACACACAGAACACTTTTACCACCCACACACACAACAGTGTTATCACTCACACATAGAATACTGTTATCATCCACACACACAACACTGTTATCACCCACACACAGAACATTGTTATCATCCACGCACAGAACACTGTTATCACCCACACACACAACACTGTTATCACCTACATCCAGAACACTTTTATCACCCACACACACAACCATGTTATCACTCACACATAAAACACTGTTAATACTCACACATAGAACACTGTTATCACTCACACCAGCAACACAGTTATCACCCACAACCACAACACTGTTATCATCCACATCCAGAGCACAGTTATCACCCACACACACAACACTGTTATCACTCACACATAGAACACTGTTATCACTCACACCTGCAGCACAGTTATCACCCACGCACACAACACTATTATCAGACACACCCAGAACACTGTTATCACCCAAACACACACAACTGTTATCACCCACGCACACAACACTCTTATCACCCACACCCAGAACACATTTATCATCCACTCACAGAACACTGTCATCACACACACACACAGAACACTGTTATCATCCACACACACAACACTGTTATCACCCACACACACAGATCACTGTTATCACCCACACACAGAACACTGTTATTATCCACACACACAACACTGTTATCACCCACATCCAGAACACTTTTATCACCCACACACACAACACTGTTATCACTCACACGTAGAACAGTGCTATCACTCACACATAGAACACTGTATCACCCACACACAGAAATCTGTTATCATCCACACACAGAACACTGTTATCACGCACACCCAGAACACTGTTATCACCCACACACAGAACACTGTTAACACCCACACACACAACACTGTTATCACTCACACATAGAACACTGTTATCACTCATACCTGCTGCACAATTATCACCCACGCACACAACACTCTTATCACCCACACCCAGAACGCATTTATCATCCACTCACAGAACACTGTTATCACACACACACAGAACACTGTTATCATCCACACATAGAACACTGTTATCACCCACACACAGAACACTGTTATCTCCCACACACACAACACTGTTATCACCCACACACACACAACACTGTTATCACCTACATCCAGAACACTGTTATCATCCACACACAGAACACTGTTATCATCCACACACACACACAACAATGTTATCACGGACACACAGAACACTTTTACCACCCACACACAACAGTGTTATCACTCACACATAGAACACTGTTATCACTCACACATAGAACACTGTTATCACTCACACCTGCAGCACAGTTATCACCCACGCACACAACATTGTTATCTCCCATGTTGACAACACTGTTATCACCCACACACACAACACTGTTATCACCCACACACAGAACACTGTTATCATCCACTCACAAAACACTGTTAGCACACACAGAACACTGTTATCTCCCACACACACAACACTGTTATCACCCACACACACACAACACTGTTATCACCTACATCCAGAACATTGTTATCATCCACACACAGAACACTGTTATCATCCACACACACACACACAACAATGATCTCACCCACACACAGAACACTTTTCCCACCCACACACACAACAGTGTTATCACTCACACATAGAATACTGTTATCATCCACACACACAACACTGTTATCACCCACACACAGAACATTGTTATCATCCACGCACAGAACACTGTTATCACCCACACACACAACACTGTTATCACCCACATCCAGAACACTTTTATCACCCACACACACAACCATGTTATCACTCACACATAAAACACTGTTAATACTCACACATAGAACACTGTTATCACTCACACCAGCAACACAGTTATCACCCACAACCACAACACTGTTATCATCCACATCCAGAGCACAGTTATCATCCACTCACAGAACACTGTTATCACCCACATCCAGAACACTTTTATCACCCACACACACAACACTGTTATCACTCACACGTAGAACAGTGCTATCACCCACATCCAGAACACTTTTATCACCCACACACACAACACTGTTATCACTCACACGTAGAACAGTGCTATCACTCACACATAGAACACTGTTATCACCCACACACAGAACACTGTTATCATCCACACACAGAACACTGTTATCACTCACACATAGAACACTGTTATCACTCATACCTGCTGCACAATTATCACCCACGCACACAACACTCTTATCACCCACACCCAGAACGCATTTATCATCCACTCACAGAACACTGTTATCACACACACACAGAACACTGTTGTCATCCACACATAGAACACTGTTATCACCCACACACACAACATTGTTATCTCCCATGTTGACAACACTGTTATCACCCACACACACAACACTGTTATCACCCACACACAGAACACTGTTATCATCCACTCACAGAACACTGTTCGCACACACACAGAACACTGTTATCTCCCACACACACAACACTGTTATCACCCACACACACACAACACTGTTATCACCTACATCCAGAACACTGTTATCATCCACACACAGAACACTGTTATCATCCACACACACACACAACAATGTTATTACGGACACACACAACACTTTTACCACCCACACACACAACAGTGTTATCACTCACACATAGAACACTGTTATCACTCACACATAGAACACTGTTATCACTCACACCTGCAGCACAGTTATCACCCACGCACACAACATTGTTATCTCCCATGTTGACAACACTGTTATCACCCACACACACAACACTGTTATCACCCACACACAGAACACTGTTATCATCCACTCACAGAACACTGTTAGCACACACAGACCACTGTTATCTCCCACACTCACAACACTGTTATCACCCACACACACACAACACTGTTATCACCTACATCCAGAACATTGTTATCATCCACACACAGAACACTGTTATCATCCACACACACACACACACAACAATGATCTCACCCACACACAGAACACTTTTACCACCCACACACACAACAGTGTTATCACTCACACATAGAATACTGTTATTATCCACACACACAACACTGTTATCACCCACACACAGAACATTGTTATCATCCACGCACAGAACACTGTTATCACCCACACACACAACACTGTTATCACCCACATCCAGAACACTTTTATCACCCACACACACAACCATGTTATCACTCACACATAAAACACTGTTAATACTCACACATAGAACACTGTTATCACTCACACCAGCAACACAGTTATCACCCACAACCACAACACTGTTATCATCCACATCCAGAGCACAGTTATCATCCACTCACAGAACACTGTTATCACCCACACACAGAACACTGTTATCACCCACACACACAACACTGTTATCACTCACACATAGAACACTGTTATCACTCACACCTGCAGCACAGTTATCACCCACGCACACAACACTATTATCAGCCACACCCAGAACACTGTTATCACCCAAACACACAGAACACTGTTATCATCCACACACACACACACAACAATGATCTCACCCACACACAGAACACTTTTACCACCCACACACACAACAGTGTTATCACTCACACATAGAATACTGTTATCATCCACACACACAACACTGTTATCACCCACACACAGAACATTGTTATCATCCACGCACAGAACACTGTTATCACCCACACACACAACACTGTTATCACCTACATCCAGAACACTTTTATCACCCCCACACACAACCATGTTATCACTCACACATAAAACACTGTTAATACTCACACATAGAACACTGTTATCACTCACACCAGCAACACAGTTATCACCCACAACCACAACACTGTTATCATCCACATCCAGAGCACAGTTATCATCCACTCACAGAACACTGTTATCACCCACACACAGAACACTGTTATCACCCACACACACAACACTGTTATCACTCACACATAGAACACTGTTATCACTCACACCTGCAGCACAGTTATCACCCACGCACACAACACTATTATCAGCCACACCCAGAACACTGTTATCACCCAAACACACACAACTGTTATCACCCACGCACACAACACTCTTATCACCCACACCCAGAACACATTTATCATCCACTCACAGAACACTGTCATCACACACACACACAGAACACGGTTATCATCCACACACACAACACTGTTATCACCCACACACACACAGATCACTGTTATCACCCACACACAGAACACTGTTATTATCCACACACACAACACTGTTATCACCCACATCCAGAACACTTTTATCACCCACACACACAACACTGTTATCACTCACACGTAGAACAGTGCTATCACTCACACATAGAACACTGTATCACCCACACACAGAACACTGTTATCATCCACACACAGAACACTGTTATCACGCACACCCAGAACACTGTTATCACCCACACACAGAACACTGTTAACACCCACACACACAACACTGTTATCACTCACACATAGAACACTGTTATCACTCATACCTGCTGCACAATTATCACCCACGCACACAACCCTCTTATCACCCACACCCAGAACGCATTTATCATCCACTCACAGAACACTGTTATCACACACACACAGAACACTGTTATCATCCACACATAGAACACTGTTATCACCCACACACACAACATTGTTATCTCCCATGTTGACAACACTGTTATCACCCACACACACAACACTGTTATCACCCACACACAGAACACTGTTATCATCCATTCACAGAACACTGTTCGCACTCACACAGAACACTGTTATCTCCCACACACACAACACTGTTATCACCCACACACACACAACACTGTTATCACCTACATCCAGAACACTGTTATCATCCACACACAGAACACTGTTATCATCCACACACACACACAACAATGTTATCACGGACACACAGAACACTTTTACCACCCACACACACAACAGTGTTATCACTCACACATAGAACACTGTTATCACTCACACATAGAACACTGTTATCACTCACACCTGCAGCACAGTTATCACCCACACACACAACATTGTTATCTCCCATGTTGACAACACTGTTATCACCCACACACAGAACACTGTTATCATCCACTCACAGAACACTGTTATCACCCACACACAGAACACTGTTATCACCCACACACACAACACTGTTATCACTCACACATAGAACACTGTTATCACTCACACCTGCAGCACAGTTATCACCCACGCACACAACACTATTATCAGCCACACCCAGAACACTGTTATCACCCAAACACACACAACTGTTATCACCCACGCACACAACACTCTTATCACCCACACCCAGAACACATTTATCATCCACTCACAGAACACTGTCATCACACACACACACAGAACACTGTTATCATCCACACACACAACACTGTTATCACCCACACACACAGATCACTGTTATCACCCACACACAGAACACTGTTATCATCCACACACACAACACTGTTATCACCCACATCCAGAACACTTTTATCACCCACACACACAACACTGTTATCACTCACACGTAGAACAGTGCTATCACTCACACATAGAACACTGTATCACCCACACACAGAACACTGTTATCATCCACACACAGAACACTGTTATCACGCACACCCAGAACACTGTTATCACCCACACACAGAACACTGTTAACACCCACACACACAACACTGTTATCACTCACACATAGAACACTGTTATCACTCATACCTGCTGCACAATTATCACCCACGCACACAACACTCTTATCACCCACACCCAGAACGCATTTATCATCCACTCACAGAACACTGTTATCACACACACACAGAACACTGTTATCATCCACACATAGAACACTGTTATCACCCACACACACAACATTGTTATCTCCCATGTTGACAACACTGTTATCACCCACACACACAACACTGTTATCACCCACACACAGAACACTGTTATCATCCATTCACAGAACACTGTTCGCACTCACACAGAACACTGTTATCTCCCACACACACAACACTGTTATCACCCACACACACACAACACTGTTATCACCTACATCCAGAACACTGTTATCATCCACACACAGAACACTGTTATCATCCACACACACACACAACAATGTTATCACGGACACACAGAACACTTTTCCCACCCACACACACAACAGTGTTATCACTCACACATAGAACACTGTTATCACTCACACATAGAACACTGTTATCACTCACACCTGCAGCACAGTTATCACCCACACACACAACATTGTTATCTCCCATGTTGACAACACTGATATCACCCACACACAGAACACTGTTATCACCCACACACAGAACACTGTTATCATCCACTCACCAAACACTGTTAGCACACACACAGAACACTGTTATCTCCCACACACACAACACTGTTATCACCCACACACACACAACACTGTTATCACCTACATCCAGAACATTGTTATCATCCACACACAGAGCACTGTTATCATCCACACACACACACACACAACAATGATCTCACCCACACACAGAACACTTTTACCACCCACACACACAACAGTGTTATCACTCACACATAGAATACTGTTATCATCCACACACACAACACTGTTATCACCCACACACAGAACATTGTTATCATCCACGCACAGAACACTGTTATCACCCACACACACAACACTGTTATCACTCACACATAGAACACTGTTATCACTCACACCTGCAGCACAGTTATCACCCACGCACACAACACTATTATCAGCCACACCCAGAACACTGTTATCACCCAAACACACACAACTGTTATCACCCACGCACACAACACTCTTATCACCCACACCCAGAACACATTTATCATCCACTCACAGAACACTGTCATCACACACACACACAGAACACTGTTATCATCCACACACACAACACTGTTATCACCCACACACACAGATCACTGTTATCACCCACACACAGAACACTGTTATCATCCACACACAGAACACTGTTATCACCCACACACACAACACTGTTATCACCCACATCCAGAACACTTTTATCACCCACACACACAACACTGTTATCACTCACACGTAGAACAGTGCTATCACTCACACATAGAACACTGTATCACCCACACACAGAACACTGTTATCATCCACACACAGAACACTGTTATCACGCACACCCAGAACACTGTTATCACCCACACACAGAACACTGTTAACACCCACACACACAACACTGTTATCACTCACACATAGAACACTGTTATCACTCATACCTGCTGCACAATTATCACCCACGAACACAACACTCTTATCACCCATACCCAGAACGCATTTATCATCCACACATAGAACACTGTTATCACCCACACACACAACATTGTTATCTCCCAGTTGAAACTTTATTGCTGGAACAGCACAGCAGGTCAGGCAGCATCCAGGGAACAGGATCTCCTTTTCCCTGGATGCTGCCTGACCTGCTGTGCTGTTCCAGCAATAAAGTTTCAACTTTGATCTCCAGCATCTGCAGACCTCACTTTCTCCTCATTGTTATCTCCCATGTTGACAACACTGTTATCACCCACAAACACAACACTGTTATCACCCACACACAGAACACTGTTATCATCCATTCACAGAACACTGTTCGCACACACACAGAACACTGTTATCTCCCACACACACAACACTGTTATCACCCACACACACACAACACTGTTATCACCTACATCCAGAACACTGTTATCATCCACACACAGAACACTGTTATCAAACACACACACACACAACAATGTTATCACGGACACACAGAACACTTTAACCACCCACACACACAACAGTGTTATCACTCACACATAGAACACTGTTATCACTCACACATAGAACACTGTTATCACTCACACCTGCAGCACAGTTATCACCCACGCACGCAACACTATCACCCAATCCCAGAACACTGTTCTCACCCACACACAGAGCACTGTTATCACCCGTACACAGAACACTGTTATCACCCACACACACAACACTGTTATCACTCACACATAGAACACTGTTATCACTCATACCTGCTGCACAATGATCACCCACGCACACAACACTGTTATCACCCACACACACAACACTGTTATCACTCACACATAGAACACTGATATCACTCATACCTGCTGCACAATGATCACCCACGCACACAACACTGTTATCACCCACACACAGAGCACTGTTATCATCCTCTCACAGAACACTGTTATCACACACACACAGAACACTGTTATCATCCACACACACAACACTGTTATCACCCACACACACAGATCACTGTTATCACCCACACACAGAACATTGTTATCATCCACACACAGAACACTGTTATCACCCACACACACACAACACTGTTATCACCCACATCCAGAACACTTTTATCACCCACACACACAACACTGTTATCACTCACACATAAAGCACTGTTATCACTCACACATAGAACACTGTTATCACTCACACCTGCAACACAGTTATCACCGACGACCACAACACTGTTATCATCCACATCCAGAACACAGTTATCATCCACTCACAGAACACTGTTATCACCCACACACAGAACACTGTTATCACCCACACACACAACACTGTTATCACTCACACATAGAACACTGTTCTCACTCACACCTGCAGCACAGTTATCACCCACGCACACAACACTATTATCAGCCACACCCAGAACACTGTTATCACCCAAACACACAACACTGTTATCACAAACACACACAACACTGTTATCACTCACACATAGAACACTGTTATCACCCCCACACACAGATCACTGTTATCACCCACACACAGAACACGGTTATCACCCACACACAGAACACTGTTATCACCCACACACACACAACACTGTTATCACCCACATCCAGAACACTTTTATCACCCACACACACAACACTGTTATCACTCACACATAGATCATTGTTATCACTCACACCTGCAACACAGTTATCACCCACGACCACAACACTGTTATCATCCACATCCAGAACACAGTTATCATCCACTCACAGAACACTGTTATCATCCACTCACAGAACACTGTTAGCACACACACACAGAACACTGTTATCACCCACACACACAACACTGTTATCACTCACACACACACAACACTGTTATTCCCCACATCCAGAACACTGTTATCATCCACCCACAGAACACTGTTAACATCCACACACACAACACGGTTATCACCCACATCCAGAACACAGTTATCATCCACACAGAGAACACGGTTACCACCCACACACAGAACACTTTTATCACAAACACACACAACACTGTTATCACTCACACATAGAACACTGTTTTAACTCACACCTGCAGCACAGTTATGACCCGCGCACACAACACTGTTATCACCCACACCCAGAACACTGTTATCACCCACACACAGAACACTGTTATCTCCCACACACACAACACTTTTATCACTCACACATAGAACACTGTTATCACACACACACCGAACACTGTTATCACAAACACACACAACACTGTTATCACTCACAATAGAACACTGTTATCACTCACACCTGCAGCACATTTATCACCCACGCGCACAACACTGTTATCTCCCACACCCAGAACACTGTTATCACCCACACACAGAACACTGTTATCACCCACACACAGAACACTGTGATCACCCACACACACAACACTGTTATCACTCACACATAGAACACTGTTATCACTCATACATGCTGCACAGTTATCACCCACGCACGCAACACTGTTATCACCCACACGCAGAACACATTTGTCATCCACTCACAGAACACTGTTATCACACACACACAGAACACTCTTATCATCCACACACACAACACGGTTATCACCAACACACACAACACTGTTATCACCCACACACAGAACACTGTTATCATCCACTCACAGAACACTGTTAGCACACACACAGAACACTGTTATCACCCACACACACAACACTGTTATCACCCACACACACACAACACTGTTATCACCTACATCCAGAACATTGTTATCATCCACACACAGAACACTGTTATAATCCACACACACACACACAACAATGTTATCACCCACACACAGAACACTTTTACCACCCACACACACAACAGTGTTATCACTCACACATAGAATACTGTTATCATCCACACACACAACACTGTTATCACCCACACACACAGATCACTGTTATCACCCACACACAGAACATTGTTATCATCCACACACAGAACACTGTTATCACCCACACACACAACACTGTTATCACCCACATCCAGAACACTTTTATCACCCACACACAAAACACTGTTATCACTCACACATAAAACACTGTTAATACTCACACATAGAACACTGTTATCACTCACACCAGCAACACAGTTATCACCCACGACCACAACACTGTTATCATCCACATCCAGAGCACAGTTACCATCCACTCACAGAACACTGTTATCACCCACACACAGAACACTGTTATCACCCACACACACAACACTGTTATCACTCACACATAGAACACTGTTATCACTCACACCTGCAGCACAGTTATCACCCACGCACACAACACTATTATCAGCCACACCCAGAACACTGTTCTCACCCAAACACACACAACTGTTATCACCCACGCACACAACACTCTTATCATCTACACCCAGAACACATTTATCATCCACTCACAGAACACTGTCATCACACACACACAGAACACTGTTATCATCCACACACACAACACTGTTATCACCCACACACACAGATCACTGTTATCACCCACACACAGAACACTGTTATCATCCACACACAGAACACTGTTATCACCCACACACACACAACACTGTTATCACCCACATCCAGAACACTTTTATCACCCACACACACAACACTGTTATCACTCACACACAGATCACTGTTATCACCCACACACAAAACACTGTTATCACCCACACCCGGAACACTGTTATCACCTACACCCGGAACACTGTTACCACCCACACTCAGAACACTGTTATCACGCACACCTGCAACACAGTTATCACCCACGAACACAACACTGTTATCACCCACACCCAGAACACAGTTATCATCCACTCACAGAACACTGTTACCACACACACACAGAACACTGTTATCACCCACACACACAACACTGTTATCACCCACACACACAGAACACTGTTATTCCCCACATCTAGAACACTGTTATCATCCACCCACAGAACACTGTTAACATCCACACACACAACACTGTTATCACTCACATCCAGAACACAGTTATCATCCACACAGAGAACACGGTTACCACACACACACAGAACACTTTTATCACAAACACACTCAACACTGTTATCACTCACACATAGAACACTGTTTTAACTCACACCTGCAGCACAGTTATGACCCGCGCACACAACACTGTTATCACCCACACCCAGAACACTGTTATCACCCACACACAGAACACTGTTATCTCCCACACACACAACACTTTCATCACTCACACATAGAACACTGTTATCACACACACACCGAACACTGTTATCACAAACACACACAACACTGTTATCACTCACAATAGAACACTGTTATCACTCACACCTGCAGCACATTTATCACCCACGCGCACAACACTGTTATCTCCCACACCCAGAACACTGTTATCACCCACACACAGAACACTGTTATCACCCACACACAGAACACAGTTATCACCCACACACACAACACTGTTATCACTCACTCATAGAACACTGTTGTCACTCATACCTGCTGCACAATTATCACCCACGCACACAACACTCTTATCACCCACACCCAGAACACATTTATCATCCACTCACAAAACACTGTTATGACACACACACAGAACACTGTTATCACCCACACACAGAACACTGTTATCACCCACACACACAACACAGTTATCACCCACACACACAACACTGTTATCACTCACTCATAGAACACTGTTGTCACTCATACCTGCTGCACAATTATCACCCACGCACACAACACTCTTATCACCCACACCCAGAACACTTTTATCACCCACACACAAAACACTGTTATCACTCACACATAAAACACTGTTAATACTCACACATAGAACACTGTTATCACTCACACCAGCAACACAGTTATCACCCACGACCACAACACTGTTATCATCCACATCCAGAGCACAGTTACCATCCACTCACAGAACACTGTTATCACCCACACACAGAACACTGTTATCACCCACACACACAACACTGTTATCACTCACACATAGAACACTGTTATCACTCACACCTGCAGCACAGTTATCACCCACGCACACAACACTATTATCAGCCACACCCAGAACACTGTTCTCACCCAAACACACACAACTGTTATCACCCACGCACACAACACTCTTATCATCTACACCCAGAACACATTTATCATCCACTCACAGAACACTGTCATCACACACACACAGAACACTGTTATCATCCACACACACAACACTGTTATCACCCACACACACAGATCACTGTTATCACCCACACACAGAACACTGTTATCATCCACACACAGAACACTGTTATCACCCACACACACACAACACTGTTATCACCCACATCCAGAACACTTTTATCACCCACACACACAACACTGTTATCACTCACACACAGATCACTGTTATCACCCACACACAAAACACTGTTATCACCCACACCCGGAACACTGTTATCACCTACACCCGGAACACTGTTACCACCCACACTCAGAACACTGTTATCACGCACACCTGCAACACAGTTATCACCCACGAACACAACACTGTTATCACCCACACCCAGAACACAGTTATCATCCACTCACAGAACACTGTTACCACACACACACAGAACACTGTTATCACCCACACACACAACACTGTTATCACCCACACACACAGAACACTGTTATTCCCCACATCTAGAACACTGTTATCATCCACCCACAGAACACTGTTAACATCCACACACACAACACTGTTATCACTCACATCCAGAACACAGTTATCATCCACACAGAGAACACGGTTACCACACACACACAGAACACTTTTATCACAAACACACTCAACACTGTTATCACTCACACATAGAACACTGTTTTAACTCACACCTGCAGCACAGTTATGACCCGCGCACACAACACTGTTATCACCCACACCCAGAACACTGTTATCACCCACACACAGAACACTGTTATCTCCCACACACACAACACTTTCATCACTCACACATAGAACACTGTTATCACACACACACCGAACACTGTTATCACAAACACACACAACACTGTTATCACTCACAATAGAACACTGTTATCACTCACACCTGCAGCACATTTATCACCCACGCGCACAACACTGTTATCTCCCACACCCAGAACACTGTTATCACCCACACACAGAACACTGTTATCACCCACACACAGAACACAGTTATCACCCACACACACAACACTGTTATCACTCACTCATAGAACACTGTTGTCACTCATACCTGCTGCACAATTATCACCCACGCACACAACACTCTTATCACCCACACCCAGAACACATTTATCATCCACTCACAAAACACTGTTATGACACACACACAGAACACTGTTATCATCCACACATAGAACACTGTTATCACCCACACACACAACATTGTTATCTCCCATGTTGACAACACTGTTATCACCCACACACACAACACTGTTATCACCCACACACAGAACACTGTTATCATCCATTCACAGAACACTGTTCGCACACACACAGAACACTGTTATCTCCCACACACACAACACTGTTATCACCCACACACACACAACACTGTTATCACCTACATCCAGAACACTGTTATCATCCACACACAGAACACTGTTATCATCCACACACACAACACTGTTATCACCCACACACACAGATCACTGTATTCACCCACACACAGAACACTGTTATCATCCACACACAGAACACTGTTATCACCCACACACACAACACTGTTATCACCCACATCCAGAACACTTTTATCACCCACACACACAACACTGTTATCACTCACACGTAGAACAGTGCTATCACTCACACATAGAACACTGTATCACCCACACACAGAACACTGTTATCATCCACACACAGAACACTGTTATCACGCACACCCAGAACACTGTTATCACCCACACACAGAACACTGTTAACACCCACACACACAACACTGTTATCACTCACACATAGAACACTGTTATCACTCATACCTGCTGCACAATTATCACCCACGCACACAACACTCTTATCACCCATACCCAGAACGCATTTATCATCCACTCACAGAACACTGTTATGACACACACACAGAACACTGTTATCATCCACACATAGAACACTGTTATCACCCACACACACAACATTGTTATCTCCCAGTTGAAACTTTATTGCTGGAACAGCACAGCAGGTCAGGCAGCATCCAGCGAACAGGATCTCCTTTTCCCTGGATGCTGCCTGACCTGCTGTGCTGTTCCAGCAATAAAGTTTCAACTTTGATCTCCAGCATCTGCAGACCTCACTTTCTCCTCATTGTTATCTCCCATGTTGACAACACTGTTATCACCCACAAACACAACACTGTTATCACCCACACACAGAACACTGTTATCATCCATTCACAGAACACTGTTCGCACACACACAGAACACTGTTATCTCCCACACACACAACACTGTTATCACCCACACACACACAACACTGTTATCACCTACATCCAGAACACTGTTATCATCCACACACAGAACACTGTTATCAAACACACACACACACAACAATGTTATCACGGACACACAGAACACTTTAACCACCCACACACACAACAGTGTTATCACTCACACATAGAACACTGTTATCACTCACACATAGAACACTGTTATCACGCACACCTGCAGCACAGTTATCACCCACGCACGCAACACTATCACCCAATCCCAGAACACTGTTCTCACCCACACACAGAGCACTGTTATCACCCGTACACAGAACACTGTTATCACCCACACACACAACACTGTTATCACTCACACATAGAACACTGTTATCACTCATACCTGCTGCACAATGATCACCCACGCACACAACACTGTTATCACCCACACACACAACACTGTTATCACTCACACATAGAACACTGATATCACTCATACCTGCTGCACAATGATCACCCACGCACACAACACTGTTATCACCCACACACAGAGCACTGTTATCATCCTCTCACAGAACACTGTTATCACACACACACAGAACACTGTTATCATCCACACACACAACACTGTTATCACCCACACACACAGATCACTGTTATCACCCACACACAGAACATTGTTATCATCCACACACAGAACACTGTTATCACCCACACACACACAACACTGTTATCACCCACATCCAGAACACTTTTATCACCCACACACACAACACTGTTATCACTCACACATAAAGCACTGTTATCACTCACACATAGAACACTGTTATCACTCACACCTGCAACACAGTTATCACCGACGACCACAACACTGTTATCATCCACATCCAGAACACAGTTATCATCCACTCACAGAACACTGTTATCACCCACACACAGAACACTGTTATCACCCACACACACAACACTGTTATCACTCACACATAGAACACTGTTCTCACTCACACCTGCAGCACAGTTATCACCCACGCACACAACACTATTATCAGCCACACCCAGAACACTGTTATCACCCAAACACACAACACTGTTATCACAAACACACACAACACTGTTATCACTCACACATAGAACACTGTTATCACCCCCACACACAGATCACTGTTATCACCCACACACAGAACACGGTTATCACCCACACACAGAACACTGTTATCACCCACACACACACAACACTGTTATCACCCACATCCAGAACACTTTTATCACCCACACACACAACACTGTTATCACTCACACATAGATCATTGTTATCACTCACACCTGCAACACAGTTATCACCCACGACCACAACACTGTTATCATCCACATCCAGAACACAGTTATCATCCACTCACAGAACACTGTTATCATCCACTCACAGAACACTGTTCGCACACACACACAGAACACTGTTATCACCCACACACACAACACTGTTATCACTCACACACACACAACACTGTTATTCCCCACATCCAGAACACTGTTATCATCCACCCACAGAACACTGTTAACATCCACACACACAACACGGTTATCACCCACATCCAGAACACAGTTATCATCCACACAGAGAACACGGTTACCACCCACA
Organism: Chiloscyllium plagiosum; assembly: GCF_037043375.1. Classification (NCBI taxonomy): domain Eukaryota; kingdom Metazoa; phylum Chordata; class Chondrichthyes; order Orectolobiformes; family Hemiscylliidae; genus Chiloscyllium; species Chiloscyllium plagiosum. The sequence goes on along the minus strand of NW_028270163.1, from coordinate 4,437,044 downwards.
CACAGAACACTTTTATCACAAACACACACAACACTGTTATCACTCACACATAGAACACTGTTTTAACTCACACCTGCAGCACAGTTATGACCCGCGCACACAACACTGTTATCACCCACACCCAGAACACTGTTATCACCCACACACAGAACACTGTTATCTCCCACACACACAACACTTTTATCACTCACACATAGAACACTGTTATCACACACACACCGAACACTGTTATCACAAACACACACAACACTGTTATCACTCACAATAGAACACTGTTATCACTCACACCTGCAGCACATTTATCACCCACGCGCACAACACTGTTATCTCCCACACCCAGAACACTGTTATCACCCACACACAGAACACTGTTATCACCCACACACAGAACACTGTGATCACCCACACACACAACACTGTTATCACTCACACATAGAACACTGTTATCACTCATACATGCTGCACAGTTATCACCCACGCACGCAACACTCTTATCACCCACACGCAGAACACATTTGTCATCCACTCACAGAACACTGTTATCACACACACACAGAACACTCTTATCATCCACACACACAACACGGTTATCACCAACACACACAACACTGTTATCACCCACACACAGAACACTGTTATCATCCACTCACAGAACACTGTTAGCACACACACAGAACACTGTTATCACCCACACACACAACACTGTTATCACCCACACACACACAACACTGTTATCACCTACATCCAGAACATTGTTATCACCCACACACAGAACACTGTTATAATCCACACACACACACAACAATGTTATCACCCACACACAGAACACTTTTACCACCCACACACACACAAAACTGTTATCACCCACATCCAGAACACTTTTATCACCCACACACACAACACTGTTATCACTCACACACAGATCACTGTTATCACCCACACACAAAACACTGTTATCATCCACACACAGAACACTGTTATCACACACACACAGAACACTGTTATCACACACACACACAACATTGTTATCACCCATGTTGACAACACTGTTATCACCCACACCCGGAACACTGTTATCACCTACACCCGGAACACTGTTACCACCCACACTCAGAACACTGTTATCACGCACACCTGCAACACAGTTATCACCCACGAACACAACACTGTTATCACCCACACCCAGAACACAGTTATCATCCACTCACAGAACACTGTTACCACACACACACAGAACACTGTTATCACCCACACACACAACACTGTTATCACCCACACACACAGAACACTGTTATTCCCCACATCTAGAACACTGTTATCATCCACCCACAGAACACTGTTAACATCCACACACACAACACTGTTATCACTCACATCCAGAACACAGTTATCATCCACACAGAGAACACGGTTACCACACACACACAGAACACTTTTATCACAAACACACTCAACACTGTTATCACTCACACATAGAACACTGTTTTAACTCACACCTGCAGCACAGTTATGACCCGCGCACACAACACTGTTATCACCCACACCCAGAACACTGTTATCACCCACACACAGAACACTGTTATCTCCCACACACACAACACTTTTATCACTCACACATAGAACACTGTTATCACACACACACCGAACACTGTTATCACAAACACACACAACACTGTTATCACTCACAATAGAACACTGTTATCACTCACACCTGTAGCACATTTATCACCCACGCACACAACACTGTTATCTCCCACACCCAGAACACTGTTATCACCCACACACAGAACACTGTTATCACCCACACACAGAACACTGTTATCAGACACACACACAACACTGTTATCACTCACACATAGAACACTGTTATCACTCATACATGCTGCACAGTTATCACCCACGCACGCAACACTGTTATCACCCACACGCAGAACACATTTGTCATCCACTCACAGAACACTGTTATCACACACACACAGAACACTGTTATCATCCACACCCACAACACGGTTATCACCAACACACACAACACTGTTATCACCCACACACAGAACACTGTTATCATCCACTCACAGAACACGGTTATCACCAACACACACAACACTGTTATCACCCACACACACACAACACTGTTATCACCTACATCGAGAACATTGTTATCATCCACACACAGAACACTGTTATCATCCACACACACACACAACAATGTTATCACCCACACACAGAACACTTTTACCACCCACACACACAACAGTGTTATCACTCACACATAGAATACTGTTATCATCCACACACACAACACTGTTATCACCCACACACACAGATCACTGTTATCACCCACGCACAGAACATTGTCATCATCCACACACAGAGCACTGTTATCACGCACACCCAGAACACTGTTATCACTCATACATGCTGCACAGTTATCACCCACGCACGCAACACTGTTATCACCCACACGCAGAACACATTTGTCATCCACTCACAGAACACTGTTATCACACACACACAGAACACTGTTATCATCCACACCCACAACACGGTTATCACCAACACACACAACACTGTTATCACCCACACACAGAACACTGTTATCATCCACTCACAGAACACGGTTATCACCAACACACACAACACTGTTATCACCCACACACACACAACACTGTTATCACCTACATCGAGAACATTGTTATCATCCACACACAGAACACTGTTATCATCCACACACACACACAACAATGTTATCACCCACACACAGAACACTTTTACCACCCACACACACAACAGTGTTATCACTCACACATAGAATACTGTTATCATCCACACACACAACACTGTTATCACCCACACACACAGATCACTGTTATCACCCACGCACAGAACATTGTCATCATCCACACACAGAGCACTGTTATCACCCACACACGCAACACTGTTCTCACCCACATCCAGAACACTTTTATCACCCACACACACAACACTGTTATCACTCACACATAAAACACTGTTAATACTCACACATAGAACACTGTTATCACTCACACCTGCAACACAGTTATCACCCACGACCACAACACTGTTATCATCCACATCCAGAGCACAGTTATCATCCACTCACAGAACACTGTTATCACCCACACACAGAACAGTGTTATCACCCACACACACAACACTGTTATCACTCACACATAGAACACTGTTATCACTCACACCTGCAGCACAGTTATCACCCACGCACACAACACATTTATCATCCACTCACAGAACACTGTCATCACACACACACACAGAACACTGTTATCATCCACACACACAACACTGTTATCACCCACACACACAGATCACCGTTATCACCCACACACAGAACACTGTTATCATCCACACACAGAACACTGTTATCACCCACACACACAACACTGTTATCACCCACATCCAGAACACTTTTATCACCCACACACACAACACTGTTATCACTCACACGTAGAACAGTGCTATCACTCACACATAGAACACTGTATCACCCACACACAGAACACTGTTATCATCCACACACAGAACACTGTTATCACGCACACCCAGAACACTGTTATCACCCACACACAGAACACTGTTAACACCCACACACACAACACTGTTATCACTCACACATAGAACACTGTTGTCACTCATACCTGCTGCACAATTATCACCCACGCACACAACACTCTTATCACCCACACCCAGAACACATTTATCATCCACTCACAAAACACTGTTATGACACACACACAGAACACTGTTATCATCCACACATAGAACACTGTTATCACCCACACACACAACATTGTTATCTCCCATGTTGACAACACTGTTATCACCCACACACACAACACTGTTATCACCCACACACAGAACACTGTTATCATCCATTCACAGAACACTGTTCGCACACACACAGAACACTGTTATCTCCCACACACACAACACTGTTATCACCCACACACACACAACACTGTTATCACCTACATCCAGAACACTGTTATCATCCACACACAGAACACTGTTATCATCCACACACACACACAACAATGTTATCACCCACACACAGAACACTTTTACCACCCACACACACAACAGTGTTATCACTCACACATAGAACACTGTTATCACTCACACATAGAACACTGTTATCACTCACACCTGCATCACAGTTATCACCCACGCACGCAACACGATCACCCACTCCCAGCACACTGTTATCACCCACACACAGAGCACTGTTATCACCCGTACACAGAACACTATTATCACCCACACACACAACACTGTTATCACTCACACATAGAACACTGTTATCACTCATACCTGCTGCACAATGATCACGCACGCACACAACACTGTTATCACCCACACACACAACACTGTTATCACTCACACATAGAACACTGTTTTCACTCATACCTGCTGCACAATGATCACCCACGCACACAACACTGTTATCACCCACACACAGAGCACTGTTATCATCCTCTCACAGAACACTGTTATCACACACACACAGAACACTTTTATCACCCACACACACAACACTGTTATCACTCACACATAAAGCACTGTTATCACTCACACATAGAACACTGTTATCACTCACACCTGCAACACATTTATCACCCACGCACACAACACTGTTATCTCCCACATCCAGAACACAGTTATCATCCACTCACAGAACACTGTTATCACCCACACACAGAACACTGTTATCACCCACACACACAACACTGTTATCACTCACACATAGAACACTGTTCTCACTCACACCTGCAGCACAGTTATCACCCACGCACACAACACTATTATCAGCCACACCCAGAACACTGTTATCACCCAAACACACAACACTGTTATCACCCACACACACAACACTGTTATCACTCACACATAGAACACTGTTATCACCCACACACACAGATCACTGTTATCACCCACACACAGAACACGGTTATCACCCACACACAGAACACTGTCTACACCCACACACACACAACACTGTTATCACCCACATCCAGAACACTTTTATCACCCACACACACAACACTGTTATCACTCACACATAGAACACTGTTATCACTCACACCTGCAACACAGTTATCACCCACGACCACAACACTGTTATCATCCACATCCAGAACACAGTTATCATCCACTCACAGAAAACTGTTATCACCCACACCCAGAACACTTTTATCACCCACACACACAACACTGTTATCACTCACACATAGAACACTGTTATCACTCACACCTGCAACACAGTTATCACCCACACCCAGAACACTGTTATCACCCACACACAGAACACTGTTAACACCCACACACACAACACTGTTATCACTCACACATAGAACACTGTTATCACTCATACCTGCTGCACAATTATCACCCACGCACACAACACTCTTATCACCCACACCCAGAACGCCTTTATCATCCAATCAAAAAACACTGTTATCACACACACACATAACACTCTTATCATCCACACATAGAACACTGTTATCACCCACACACACAACATTGTTATCTCACATGTTGATAACACTGTTATCACCCACACACACAACACTGTTATCACACACACACAGAACACTGTTATCATCCACACATAGAACACTGTTATCACCCACACACAGAACACTGTTATCTCCCACACACACAACACTGTTATCACCCACACACACACAACACTGTTATCACCTACATCCAGAACACTGTTATCATCCACACACAGAACACTGTTATCATCCACACACACACACAACAATGTTATCACCCACACACAGAACACTTTTACCACCCACACACACAACAGTGTTATCACTCACACAAAGAATACTGTTATCATCCACACACACAACACTGTTATCACCCACACACACAGATCACTGTTATCACCCACACACAGAACATTGTTATCATCCACACACAGAACACTGTTATCACCCACACACAGAGCACTGTTATCACCCACATCCAGAACACTTTTATCACCCACACACTCAACACTCTTATCACTCACACATAAAACACTGTTATCACTCACACATAGAACACTGTGATCACTCACACCTGCAACACAGATATCACCCTCGACCACAACACTGTTATCATCCACATCCAGAGCACGGTTATCATCCACTCACAGAACACTGTTATCACCCACACACAGAACACTGTTATCACCCACACACACCCACACTGTTATCACTCACACCTGCAGCACAGTTATCACCCACGCACACAACACTATTATCAGCCACACCCAGAACACTGTTATCACCCAAACACACACAACTGTTATCACCCACGCACACAACACTCTTATCACCCACACCCAGAACACATTTATCATCCACTCACAGAACACTGTCATCACACACACACAGAACACTGTTATCATCCAAACACACAACACTGTTATCACCCACACACACAGATCACTGTTATCACCCACACACAGAACACTGTTATCATCCACACACAGAACACTGTTATCACCCACACACACACAACACTGTTATCACCCACATCCAGAACACTTTTATCACCCACACACACAACACTGTTATCACTCACACACAGATCACTGTTATCATCCACACACAGAACACTGTTATCATCCACACACAGAACACTGTTATCACACTCACACAGAACACTGTTATCATCCACACTCACAACACTGTTATCACCCACACACACAGAGCAATGTTATCACCCACACACAGAACACTGTAATCATCCACACACAGAACACTGTTATCACGCACACCCAGAACACTGTTATCACTCATACATGCTGCACAATTATCACCCACGCACACAACACTCTTATCACCCACACCCAGAACACATTTATCATCCACTCACAGAACACTGTTATCACACGCACCCAGAACACTGTTATCACCCACACACACAACATTGTTATCTCCCATGTTGACAACACTGTTATCACCCACACCCGGAACACTGTTATCACCTACACCCGGAACACTGTTACCACCCACACTCAGAACACTGTTATCACGCACACAGAGAACACTGTTATCACTCACACCTGCAACACAGTTATCACCCACGAACACAACACTGTTATCACCCACACCCAGAACACAGTTATCATCCACTCACAGAACACTGTTATCACACACACACAGAACACTGTTATCACCCACACACACAACACTGTT